>NC_069504.1:377167733-377265233 GCF_027579735.1 Bombina bombina | reverse complement strand
ATTACAATCTGGGAGTTGCAGCTCCCTCCAGTCTGAATAACATTGTCAATTATATTTTACATAGTAACAATGAATTTAATTAAAGAAGAAGTTGAAACACCTTCCTTTTTTATACCATAAGTGTAGTCTTTTTATTTAAATATTTTTTATTGAGGTTATAAACATAAGTAACATTAGACAAAAGTTCAATATTGAGTACAGTAGGTGCATCATAAATTATTTAGCCGTTACATTACAGAACAACAAAACTCGGAGTGCATAATACACGGCTACAAACATATATAAAGTCAATACAGTTCTATTAAGCAGGTTACTACCGAACTAGAGAAGTGAAAACTCATTTTATTTTTATATGTGGGATGAATGCACCATTAATGCTTCAACAGGCCACTCATGGACCTATGTAGACTAAGTGGCTTAGATAAGGTGCTCTAATAGACAATACGATCACTCTTGGACCATAAAAAATGGGTGAAATGAGAAAGTAGGAATAATAACTTGTAAAGTATACAGGGAATAAAACGCTCTAGGATCTGTTATACAGGGCCACTATGTGAAATTTATATAAAAGCCTAAGCTGGAGTTATAGGAGTGTTCATGTGTGGGGTAGATACTGACATAAGAGCCTTAGAGAGCTGTACTCTAAACAGAGAAGGCATTACAATATATGATATATAGGGGCTTACTGAAATATCTTTAGTTATATGGATAACATGCCTCTGGGAATAGTCACATAAAAAAGGAACATCCTGATCTCTCAGTTAAAATCCACCAGGCCAAATTACATACTTTTAGTAGACATCCTTAGCTGTGGCGTGGGTTAACTAGCTTTATAGATTAAACCTCATTACATACTATTAGAGAGTTTGGAGTAGTGTAAAATCAAGATATAGAGGAAAATAAAATTTAGATACAGTTTGTGTACACTTGCCTACATAAGAAACTTTGGAAAAGGGGCGAGGGTTTGGTGCATGAGGCAAAGGTTAACAACATTATTTTATTTGATAAAGTGGAGGCTTGTTATAGTAGAAAGAAAGGAACATCAAAAAAATAGAAAACTGCAAGAGTTCCACCTTAATTGTATGCTAGGATCCCCCAATGACAGTCTACATCTATCCTGAAAGTGTGTTATGGAGATTACAATATTACACCCTAGACAGAATGGAATATGACCACTGAACACCACCAAACAATTGCCTTCTTGATAACGTCTTAGTGCTGGCAGCATATTGAAAAACTCCCTGCATGTAACAGACATAACATCTACCTTTATAAACACTTATTCCACTGCTATTCATACAGATTAACAGAATTTACATCTTCTATTCTCGATAGTACACCAGAAGGGAGAGAAAGCGTGCATAGTGATGAAAGACGACACAAATAATAGCATGTTGAACTAGTTGAACATTAATAGTTGAACATTAATTCCAGAAGCTTCAGTATTTTATCTACAAATGAGCTGGCTATGGTAACGGGGTAAAACCTACATATTTCAGCCATATTTGTTCCATGCAGACCAATGGGTATTAGGGAGGCACAGGATTTTCCAAATGATCTACCCTATTCCCACCTTCGAAATACTGAACAGTCCCTGCAATTCAGAGTGTCTTACCACCGTGGGTGTAAAGGGTGGATGTTGTAAGCAAAGTGAGACGTCCTTTAAGTCCTTTTCCAAGGCTGCCATACGGATTAATCCCAAAGCCAGGTCTCCACACTGCATCTGTGCCAGGTAGTATAGTTGCCCTTTAATATATTTAATATATTGCAGCAAATGTCCCTTTACCAATATAGGCTCCACGCTGTTCCTCATGTGCAGTCGTAACTCTCTTTTTGGTGTTATCCGAGGCAGCGGTCGGCTCAAGTAGGGAAGTGGACACAAAGCTTAGCTCCCTGCAGGTCTCCACCTCACTTGTTTTGGCTGCCGTGCAATCTTCCCTATCTAACTTGCGATCCGTCCAAAGATTGGAAGGCACCGTGACGTAGGACTCGTCTCTGGGTATCTCATAGGCCCCTTGTACAGACAGGAGGGACTTTTCTGGGCTCAAGCTTGTTGGGGTCTGAGTTGTGGTCGAGAGGGCCGCCCCCCTATAAGCCCTCCCAGTCAAGCTGGTGTCCTGGCTCTCATCTATCACCAGAGCATGTTTAGTGAGAATAGCACAAAGATCTCTCTCTAAGTCATGGAAGTGTTCCTGTAATAGGCTATGTATTTTTGTCTCCCACTTTGCTAGGGCCTCCATTTGTACTCGTCAGTTGGGAATAGCTACTATAGCAGGGTAATCCCTTGAAGTGGTACCGTCGTGTTAGTAATGGTTCTCTCGTAGGAGAAAGAAGACAGTCTGTATATGAATGCTGGCTATCCTATTTTAGGATATCGTAACCCCGGAGTTCAGGGGGGGTAATGTTCCAGCAGCCCCAGACCTACGCTCCAGATCCTTTACAAGCACTTCTTCTGTTTCTGGACTTACTGCGTAGGTGCAGAAGTTTGTCAAGATGGCTTCAGGTCTTGAGAAGAAGTGTGTCACATAGCTGACTCAACAAACATAGGCAAAAACTCTGTCAAATATATCCACTCTTAGATTATAGCTGTTAATAGTAATAGAAAGCTGCTTCAGGATAGAAAATATCGAGATTTTCCATGAATAACTCCTATAATTAGTGTCTGTCTCAGAGAGCTTCATTGAGACACGTCTTGCCGCATTGAGTGTAGGCTCCGCCCCGCCATAAGTGTAGTCTTAACTTTGCAAGGAAGATGGGAAGAAGAGAGAGAGAGAGTGCTGATCAGTCGTTCCAGGATAAGTAAGACATCTTGGGCATTGAACTGTCTGTCGCCGATGATGTTAAAACTCGTGTTAGCAATTCATATGCAGTACATCCATGGTATTAATAGCTATAATTACCCGTTGCATGATATTTCCCCATGAATAAGTGCGATATCATTTTTAGGTCTAGTGTGTTGGGACGTCTTGGTTATGAATGTTATGTTTGAGGTAGTGTTCCCAAGTAGCGACTATTTCCGCGTACATGTCTATTTTATAATTTTTCAAATAATAGTATTCCTCTAGTTCTAGAAACTCGGACACTCTACCAGACCACATAACCAAGGTTGGGGCCGTTCTGCTCTTCCAGTTTTTCGCTATTAAAAATGTTATACTATTCGTCATCACGCAAAATAGTTTTTTATAGGGTTTATGTTTAATTTTGGGGGTCTGCACAGTAACCACACCAATGGTTCCTAAAGAAATTGAGTCTCTAGAATCGACTCGATTTCTGCTATAATTAATCTCCAAAAGTTTTGTATTGTGTTGCACCACTACCACATATGAGCCATGCTGCTGCCTCTATGGCCACATCTCCAGCATTGGTCTGACCTGTGGTGGAATAGGCGGTGGATTTTCTTGGGGGTAAAGTACCATCGGTGTAGGATTTTTACGTTTATTTCAACTACTGAAAGTGAAACTGACATCAAAGTGCTCGTTTGAGGTAGAATAATTATTCCCAGGTCATCTTCCCAATTCTCAAGATATGGTGGGATATAGCCGGGAGGGTTAGTGGTGAGTATTTTGTATATCAATGAGAGAGTGTGAGAGATCAGAGGAGTACAAGCACATAGGGATTCAAAGTTTGTTAGTGGTCTGACCATGTTTCTGCTTTGTTCATGTTGTGAGATGTACCAATCTACTTTCTGGTAATTAAACCAGTTATGAAAATAGGTGTAGCTCTTGTCCAGTTGGTCAGCCTGAGAGAGAATCTTTTCTCCTGACGTTATCATGTGAATGGAAAGATCTCGGGTGTTTTTGTGCGCTATGTTTAGTAGGGCGTTGTGTCCTACTGTAAATTGACCGTTCTCTCTGAGTGAAGTGAGAGGGGATGGTTTAGAAGAAATAAAAGTGTTTTTGGACAGGATATGTTCCCACTTTTTACTTTCAATTTTCTAATCCGGTCACACTAAAATGTTAACTTGAGCTCAGAGTGCCACTGTATTTCCGTAGTACATCAAATAACAAATACAAGGAAAGTCTGTTGACCAGTCACTTGTTACAGAATAACTCAGTTCTGTTAGGATCCTGGGCACAGGGCATCCTGGTGGTCACATAGCCTGGTGAACAAAGCCTTCTGCTTTAAAGAACGACCTACAGAAACTACAGACTAACTTTTACTCAAAGCTAATGTTCACTGTGATCATTTTGGAAGATAGAATTTTCTCTAATACATACAAATGCTTTATTTATGTTCTACATATTTGATTTCGCGTATACCCTTTGTGTCTGCTTCCACTTAATTAGGATTTAAAATATAAATTTAAACATCATAATCTTATACAGTAACAAAGCATATCCTCATGATCCAAATCCTTTGTTAGAATTAAAATATCTGACATGTAACATAAAGCAAAGTAACAGATAAGTTTTTCACTCAATAATGAATATATACTGCATTTTTCCATGATCCATAACCTGTGAAATTCAAGTCCTGGCCACGAGGAGGAGGCAAAGATACCTAACAATACATAAGATTTTAATCCCTCTCACCTTTCTGGCATCCAAGTCTAATTGTTGCCTCTATAGGAATAGGTGAACAATTGAGGTGATTTAAAAAAAAAAACTCTCTCTCTTCCTCTCATCTCCTCCTCAACATCTTTTTATGTATTCTCAAAAGGTCTTAAAATTAGAGATTTTATATCTTAAGGCTAAATTTTAATAAAACCCTTCCACTTTTGTAAGTATCTATATATACTGGAATCAGAACAAACTTTCACATCATATTGCCCAATAACCACTCAATCAAGAATATGATAAACAATTTTAAAGTTAGGGGCCTTTTTATCTTTCCAGCATTTCAAAATCATATTCCTGACCATAAGAATCATTAAAGGGACAGTCAACACCAGAATTGTTGTTGTTTAAAAAGATATTCCCTTTATTATCCATTCCTCAGTTTTGCAGAACCAACACAGTTATAAGACACTTTTTACCTCTGTCATTACCTTGTATCTAAGCCTCTGCAAACTGCCCCCTTATTTCAGTTCTTTTGACAGACTTGTATTTTAGCCAATCAGTGCTTACTCCTAGGTAACAACGTGCGTGAGCTCAATGTTATCTATATGACACACATGAACTAATGCCCTCTAGTGGTGAAAAACTGTCAAAATGCATTCACATAAGAAGCGGCCTTCTTAGTTGAAAGCTAAACCAAGGTAGGCTCATATGCTAATTTCTTAGACCTAGAATACCAAGAGAAAAAAGCAAAATTGGTGATAAAAGTAAACTGGAAAGTTGTTGAAAATTACATGCCCTATTTGAATCATGAAAGATTAATTTGGACTTGACTGCCCCTTTACATTTTTTAAGGCAGGTCTTATTTTTCAGTTAACGTCTGTCTTTTAAAAATATAACATCCTGAAATTCTAAATTCAGAGAGATATCAGTAATTTTTCCAATGCAAAAATTGACCTTTAACCACTTCGGTAATATTTTTGGACATTCATAGAAACAGGAAACAGTGGTGCATACCTGCTTGTAAGCGCAACACTTAAAACAGCATCCACTGTGGCTTTTGTCTCATTTAGACTTAGATTTAGATTTAAATTTTAATCTGGGATTTCCTCCAAATAGCTGATAATGTAGCTCTTTCTGTTCTTTGTATGCACTGTTTTATTTGTGGATTAATAACTCCTACTTTACAAAATTTTTAAGATCCTCTAGAGATGTTAGTTTCTTATAAAAACGAGAAATAGAATATCTCCATTCTTTATATTATTTTAGCAATTGATCAATTGATTCCAAGTTCCAGTAACAAGCATATTTTTTGATCAATTCATTACAGAGATATCTTATTTGAAAATACACAAACATATGTTTTTTAGGAATTGAGAATTTTTTCTTTAAGGCCAGATTACAAGTGGATCGCTATTTAACACTTCGGCTTGTGCTCTAACTCCGCTAGAAGTAAGCTTTTTGCGCGTGTTGGGTAGCGTTTGTATTACTAGTTAAAGGTTAAAGTTAAAACATTTTCGATCACGTGCTAACCCAATGCACACAAAAAGCCGAAGTTAGAATAACGCAAACGCATTAACGTATTCTCCCATAGAAGTCAATTGAACAAAAAAAGTGTGAAAAACACCCTATTCACCTGTAAAGCCGATCACATATTCTTTGATCTTTTGTTCAATTTATACACAAAAATATGCTTCTCTCAAACAATTGCAAACACAACACAGGTTTACCCCAAAGAAAAAAAAACTTTTTTAAATATGTATGCCACAATTATTGGCACCCCTATGAATTCATACGATAAATATATATTTTAAGTAATTCCCATTGATATTTTACATTTTTTAGTACACCTGGGTGACTAGAAACAGGAAATTGTTCAACCATGACTTTCTGTTTCACATGGGGTATAAATATGAGGTAACACATAGGCCAAATTCCCTTAGTCATTCATCACAATGTGTAAGACCAAGGAATATAGCTGTGATGTGCGGCTAAAGGTTGTTGAGCTTTACAAAATGGGAAGTGGCATGCGAAAATAGAAAAAGCATTGAAATTGCCCATTTCCACCATCAGGGAAATAATTAAGAAGTTCCAATCAACTGGAAATGTTATTAATCAACCTGGAAGAGGATGTGTGTATATATTGTCACAGCTGGAGAATTGCAGAAGTTAGTTGCATCTTGGGGTCAGAAAGTCTAAACTACAATTCAACATCACCCACATCACCACAAGTTGTTTGGAAGGGTTTCAAGAAAAAAACCTCTTCTCTCATCCAAAAACAAACTCAAGCATCTTCAGTTTGCCAGACACTACTGGAACTTCAAATTGGATTGAGATCAATGGTCAGATGAAACCAAAATAGGTGGGTTTTGCACACACCCACCCAGAGGTGAGCACACAGTGAGGTAGCCAAATGTAAAAGTACCTCATGCCCACGTTATATATGGTGGTGGCTCTTTAATGTTTTGGGGCTGTTTTTCTTTCAGAGGAACTGGACATTTTGTTAGGATACATGATATTTTATAGAGTCCATGATGCTAACATCTGACTGCCTCTGCCAGAAAGCTTAAAATGGGCGTGGTTGTATCTTCCAGCAGGACAATGATCCAATACATACATCAGAATCAACACAAACATGCTTTACTATCCACAAAATCAAGGTCCTGCCATGGCCATCACAGTCCCCTGACCTGAACCCCATAGAAAATCTGTGGGGTGAACTGAAGAGGAGAGTCCACCAGTGTTGACCTCAAAATTTGAAGGATCTGGAGATGTATAGAGGAATGGTCTCAGAACCCTTGCCATGTATTCTACAAACTCGTCAGGCATTATAGGAGAAAACTCAGAGCTGTTATCTTGGCAAAGGGAGGTAGCACAAAGTATTGACTAAAATGGTGCCAATAATTGTGCCATACATATATTTAACTAAATTATTATTTTTTGAAAAACCTGTGTTGTGTTTGCAATTGTTTGATATCCATGAGAGCAGAACATTTTTGTGCATTTTTTTAACAAAAGATCAAAAGCTTAAACAATAAATACAATTTTTCACAGCCTTCTTTGCTCATATTTACCAAGGATGCCAATATTAGTGAAGTGCACTGTATAGATATATACACATACATATACATACTTAGACATGTATAAGTATGTATCTCAATATTAAAGCCCTTTGCCTGCCTTTTTTCACACCTGAGTCCTCATATATTTGAGCCCTTATAACTTTTTGGGGCATTTTTTTAAAAAAAATACTTTTTATTGGTGTTATTATGAATGTATTATGAGTGCAACTATACTTTTCAATGCATTTTTGATGTGTTTTGTGACACTTTTTTGTTTCAAGAAACAGTTAACTATAGCTCTGAGGTTGCGCTATCCCGATGTGCGTTAATATAATTTGCACTCAATCGATTGTGTTTACTTTCAACTTGTAATACGAGTGCAAACAGCCGCAATAGACCCGATATCGCTTGTGCATAACTGTTCGCTTGCCACTTGTAATCTGGCCCTAAATTGGTTATTTTGGGGTTTTAAAGGTTTTGGAATTGGTTTTAATTTGAAACCCAGCAAAACCTCCTTTAAAAGTCTTTTTTTTTTTTCTAAGGGACTTTGCTTTGATTGAAATATGGAGCCCAGTGTTTCATAATGTTCTTTTTTTAACCTATTGATAACATTATTGATGCAAATGTTTATAAAAGTAAAATATCAAATGTAGTGAGTGATTTTTAAAGGCGCATGAACTGAAATTGCTAACATTGACTAATTTTTATTTTTCAAAGGTGAGAAAAGAGATTGAATTTGACAATTTGTCCAAACAATACCTGCGTGATGTAATCAAACAGGAATGCTGGGACTCTATGGCCATTAAAGGACATTCTGTTGTCGTAAGTACATATTGTTAGCAGTATTGTAAACTTATGGCATATAAGCAAACATATTGTAAACATATTGCTAGCATTATTCCCTACTTGTAGACTTTCTTTAGAAAAAAATAATAATAAAACATTTTATTTATAAGGGAAATGGTGCCTAGCTATGTTTGGCTTAATGTAGTTTTAACGTGTTTATGTGACTAAGTAGAAGCAGGCAGGTTTATTTTTGGTTTCATGGACTTAAATTTGTTTATCACTAAATACCTCATAGATTATACAGACTGCTTAAATGCTTATTTTGTTGCCTATATATTTCTGAAATCAGGTGTCTTGCAAAAGAAAAGATGACTGTATTTCTATGAGAAGCTAGAATGGTGCAGAGATGTTTAGTATGTTGTCATGGTAATTCTTCTGCAACATAAGAAATCAGATGGCAGCACTCCAAAATAATAAAAAGATGTATATTTATTTACATCTACTCCAAACAAAGATAGAACAACGTTTCGGGTGTTTCCCCTTAATCATGTTGATACAACATGATTAAGGGGTAACACCCGAAACGTCCTTGTTCTATCTTTGTTTGGAGTAGATGTAAATAAATATACATCTTTTTATTATCTTGGAGTGCTGCCATCTGATTTCTTATTTTGCAGTATACTTGGGACTTTTTGGTGTGGAGTCCTGGATGGCGTTGTCACACAGGTACTGGAGAATTTACATTTCTATGGCAATTCTTCTGCACACCAGGGAAACTTGTTACATAGTTACAACATAACTGCAGTATAGTACATAGCAAGCAGCTAGGAAACAAGAGAAAATGAACAGAGCAGTCTATTATTATGCAATCTTTGTACATGCATGTATTTAATCTGCCCTGCAAACAGCATGAAAAACAGAGAGAAACAGTAGCAACAAATTCGTCAGAGGGTGTGAAACATATGAATTAAGACAATGAGTTTATTGCTATGATTCACATAAATAGTGCTTGCAATGTGTAAAACTCCATAAAAACAGTGGCTTTGACAGTTCTGGGAGCAACACCAACAACATTTCCTGCCCCTTTACCTTGTGAGGAGAATTTTTGCCTCCTGTGTTTTGCCTCTATGCTTGATCTTATTTGTTTGGCACAGCAGTCTCTTTTTTTCTTCTGTGACACATTGGTTGCTCCAGATTTCTTTCTCATAACTTGTACCAGGTGGACTTGGTTATGTAATGTAAAGCATAATTAAAAACAAGAGAAGAAGGGAGGGATGTGTGCAGGGCAGATCATGTGGACTTTCACATGAAATCCCTGCTGAATGTGTTACTCTTACAGAAGCAGACTGAGCATATGTAAAATGCTCTCAGACAGAGCATATTTCACAAAACAACCTTAGATCTTGACAGTGTTTTTTTTAACAGTGTGTTTTTTTAACTAAAAGCTAACTAACCCCTCCGCCCCATACAGCTCCTGAATTGTTTTTTTTAAAAAAATAGTAACCTTAATGTCCCACCTCACATTTTATTTCATTATCATTTTTTTTAATTGTTACAAAAAAAATTTTTTAAGGGGGTTTGCCCTTACAGCCCCTGTGGTGTAGCCTCCACGAAGTGAAGGCGGTGTACATATTATTTCTTTCATACAGGTGGTGAGAGTTCACAATGCATTACTCCTGGAAATTACCCTTCCTGACCACTAGGAGGAAGCAAAGATTCCCAAACCCCAAGAGCTCTATAAACCCCTCCCACCTTACCAGAAACAAGTCTTATCTTTGCCTTTACTAGATGAAGGTGAAGAATGAAGATGTTCATGATTCTTTAGTGGGAGAGGTTTTCGGTTTATATTGAAGCCTATTTTGCCCTCAGAGTACAGTGTTTGTCAGAGGGATGTATATGGGGCATGTTTAGTGGCTCTTTATTCACCTCATGGGAAATTTTGTTACAAACCTTCCATAGTGGTCGCAGGGACTTGTCTTTTGCTTCCTCTTATGGAACTACAATATACTCCTATTCCATAACCTGTGCTGATATGTTTCAGTACTGGTTTAGCATTCTACTTGTTTTTATACTATTAGATGAGTGTTTGTTGGTAAGTATCATATTTTTAATGATATGACACTCTGTAGCCTTGTTTGGGTAGTTATAATTATATATTATATATATATATATATATATATATATATATATATATCCTTATTTTTTTGGCGAGCAGGGTTTTAGTTTCAATGTTCTACCATGTGTCGGCTGTCTGGATTTTTACATTTTTTTTCCTGTGCTTCGGCTTTCGGGTCAGTGTGTGTCGGGTTATCGCACATATGCCATGCCCTTTACTATGAGCACGGTGGGTTTTGGCACGTTAATCTACTTTTTAACAGTTTAGTCTCACACATGCCCTCCTACTCAGCTGAGCACTAACCGTGCTTCAGGTGTGGAGTCTACTTGGCTTCTGCTTTATTTTATTTTCAGCTTAGCGCACCTTGGGCTAGTAAGTTTTCTTAAGCTGCTTTTGTAGAGGGTACATTTTTCATTCCTCAAAAGCTTTTTTTATGGAGATATAATTGTTTATGCTATTGGTTTTCAATGCTATAATGGAGCCTTCTGATTCTGTTCCTAAATCTACCTTAGAAGTTGGGTCCTCTGAATACTTTCCTAACAATCAGCTAGATTATGAGTTTTGCGTTATGACTCAAAAAGCATCATTATGCTTCATAACAATGCTTTTTCCCTAATGCCGCTATTACAAGTCTTGTCAGAATAGGTGTACCGCACACCTTTTTAGCCGTCACGCAATGTCAGTACCACACTTTTAAAAAAGTCATTTTTCAATGGGACTTCCATAGTGCCGGTATTACGAGTTTTGCGATGAGGCCAAAAAGTGAGCGGCACAGCCTAAAACAACAAGATCTGTACCGCCATCTAAAGTCAGTAGTTATGAGTTTTATGCTACAAAGCTGTACCATAAAACTCACAACTAAACTGTCACAAAGTACACTAACACCCTAATCCGAGGCCCTCCCTCATCGCAAACACTATTTAAATATTATTAACCCCTAATCTGCTGTCCGTCCACACCGCCGCTATGATAAACCTATTAACCACTAAACCGCAAACCCCCCACAACGAAATACAGGTGGCCCTCGGTTTACGCCGGTTCAATTTGCGCCGTTTCAGAATAACAACCTTTTTTTTCAGTCATGGGACTGCTATTGAAATGCATTGAAAAGCAGTGCACTAATTAAAATAGCCAGTAGGTGGAGCTGTCCACTTGTGTTTCAGCAAAGTTAAGCAAGTTTAACAGCCTGAAATTGATCTGTGTACACAGATCAGACAAGACCTATCAAGCAAGATCTTGCAGCCACTTCCCTATTATCTTCCTGTCCAGCTGCTTGAGGTGAGGGTGCCTAACTGCCTATTAATCACTGACTGCAGATTGAAATGCATAGAATAGGTGCAGACCCAATATTATCTAACATGCTAACAATGCAGAGAACTGTTTGCAGAAAAATGCAAGTAAAAAAATGTTTCTCCAACATTGGTGTGTCCGGTCCACGGCGTCATCCATTACTTGTGGGATATTCTCCTCCCCTACAGGGAATGGCAATGAGAGCACACAGCAAGAGCTGTCCATATAGTCCCTCCCAGGCTCCGCCCCCCCAGTCATTCTCCTTGCCGCTCTGAACAAGTAGCATCTCCACGGGGATGGTGAGGAGTTTGTGGTGTTTAGTTGTAGTTTTTTTATTCTTCTATCAAGAGTTTGTTATTTTAAAATAGTGCTGGTATGTACTATTTACTCTGAAACAGAAAGAGATGAAGAGTTCTGTTTAAAAGAGGAGTATGATTTTAGCAGCAGTAACTAAAATCAATTGCTGTTCCCACACAGGACTGTTGAGCTGAGAGAACTTCAGTTGGGGGGAACAGTTTGCAGACTTTTCTGCTCAAGGTATGACTAGCCATTTTTCTAACAAGACTGTGTAATGCTGGAAGGCTGTCATTTTTCCCTCATGGGGATCGGTAAGCCATTTTCTTAGCCTCAAACAGAATAAAGGGCTTATTATGGGCTATAAACTGGTAGACACTTTTAGGGGCTAAATCGATTGCTTTATTTAAGTATTATATGCAGTTTGAAGTTGAATTTCACACTTTTATAACATTGGGGAACGTTTTTAGCGCCAGACACTTGTTAAGACACCTTCCCAGTCAGGAAGGGCCTTTCTCTGTAGTAGACAGAGCCTCATTTTCACGCCATTACTGCGCAGTTACTTTTGAGTACAGTACATGCAGCTGCATGTGTGAGGGTCTGGAATCCACTAAAAACGTTCCTAGAAGGCTTCATTTGGTATCGTATACCCCCCTGGGATTGGTGAAGTCGCAGCAAAGGCTGTGGCTGGGACTGTAAGGGGGTTAAAATTGTAAACGGCTTCGGTTTCCACATTTTAAGGGTTAACAGCTTGAAAATTGGGGTGCAATACTTTGAATGCATCAAGACACTGTGGTGAAAATTTGGTAAAGATTGGATAATTCCTTCATAGTTTTTCACATATTTAGTAATAAAGTGTGCCCTGTTTAACATTTAAAGAGACAGTAACGGTTTTGTTTTAAAACGTTTTTTTGTGCTTTATTAACCAGTTTAAGCCTGTTTAACATGTCTGTACCTTTAGATAGATCATGTTCTGTATGTATGGAAGCCAATCTGGTTCCCCCTTCAAATATGTGTGATAATTGTGCCATAGCGTCCAAACAAAGTAAGGACAGTACTGTCACAAATAGTAAAGTTGCCCAGGATGATTCCTCAGATGGAGGAAGTAGACATAGTTCTACATCATCTCCTTCTGTGTCTATACCAGTTATGCCCGCGCAGGCGACCCCTAGTACTTCTAGCGCGCCAATGCTTGTTACTATGCAACAATTGACGGCAGTAATGGATAACTCCATAGCTAATATTTTATCCAAAATGCCAGCATTTCAGAGAAAGCGCGATTGCTCTGTTTTAAACACTGTAGAGCAGGAGGGGCGCTGATGATAATTTTTCTGTCATACCCTCACACCACTCTGAAGTGGCAGTGAGGGAGGGTTTGTCAGATGGGGAAATTTCTGATACAGGAAGAATTTCTCAGCATGCAGAACCTGAGGTTGTGACATTTAAATTTAAATTAGAGCATCTCTGCGCATTACTTAAGGAGGTGCTATCTACTCTGGATGATTGTGACAATCTGGTCATCCCAGAAAAAATGTGCAAGATGGACAAGTTCCTTGAGGTCCCGGTGCACCCTGATGCTTTTCCGATACCTAAACGGGTGGCGGACATAGTGAATAAGGAGTGGGAGAAGCCAGGCATACCTTTTGTCCCTCCTCCTATATTTAAGAAATTGTTCCCTATGGTTGACCCCAGGAAGGACACATGGCAAACAGTCCCTAAGGTCTAGGGGGCGGTTTCTACTCTAGCCAAGCGCACAACCATTCCTATTGAGGACAATTGTGCTTTCAAAGATCCTGTGGATAAAAAATTGGAGAGTTTGCTTAAAAAGATTTTTGTACAGCAAGGTTACCTCCTTCAACCTATTTCGTGCATTATTCCTGTCACTACAGCGGCGTGGTTCTGGTTCGAGGAACTGGAAAAGTTGCTCAGTAGGGAGACTCCGTATGAGGAAGTCATGGACAGAATTCACGCACTTAAGTTAGTTAATTCCTTTATTTTAGACGCCGCTTTGCAGTTAACGAGGTTAGCGGCGAAAAATTCAGGGTTTGCAATTGTGGCGCGCAGAGCGCTCTGGTTAAAGTCTTGGTCGGCGGATGTATCTTCCAAGACAAAATTGCTTAATATCCCTTTCAAAGGTAAGACCCTTTTTGGGCCAGAATTGAAAGAGATTATTTCAGACATCACTGGGGGAAAGGGCCATGCCCTCCCACAAGATAAACCTTCAAGGCTAAGAATAAGTCCAATTTTCGTTCCTTTCGCAATTTCAGGAACGGACCGGCTTCCAACTCGGCAGCCTCTAGACAAGAGGGTAACTCTTCCCAGACTAAACCAGCTTGGAAACCAATGCAAGGCTGGAACAAGGGTAAACAGGCCAAGAAGCCTGCTGCTGCTACCAAAACAGCATGAAGGGGTAGCCCCCGATCCGGGACCGGATCTTGTAGGGGGCAGACTCTCTCTCTTCGCTCAGGCTTGGGCAAGAGATGTTCAGGATCCCTGGGCACTAGAAATAGTCTCTCAGGGTTATCTTCTGGAATTCAAGGAACTACCCCCAAGGGGAAGGTTCCACATGTCTCACTTATCTTCAAACCAAATAAAGAGACAGGCATTCTTACATTGTGTAGAAGACCTGTTAAAGATGAGAGTGATACACCCAGTTCCAACCGTGGAACAAGGAATGGGGTTTTACTCAAATCTGTTTGTAGTTCCCAAAAAAGAGGGAATTTTCAGACCAATTCTGGATTTAAAAATTCTAAACAAATTTCTCAGAGTTCCATCGTTCAAAATGGAAACCATTCGAACAATTTTACCTACAATCCAGGAGGGTCAATTTATGACTACCGTGGATTTAAAGGATGCGTATCTACATATTCCTATCCACAAAGATCATCATCAGTTCCTAAGGTTCGTCTTTCTGGACAAGCATTACCAGTTCGTGGCTCTCCCATTCGGGCTAGCCACTGCTCCAAGGATTTTCACAAAGGTGCTAGGGTCCCTTCTAGCGGTTCTAAGACCAAGGGGTATTGCAGTGGCACCTTATCTGGACGACATTCTAATCCAAACGTCGTCTCTTTCCAAAGCAAAGGCTCATACAGACATTGTTCTAGCCTTTCTCAGATCTCACGGGTGGAAGGTGAACGTAGAAAAGAGTTCCCTGTCTCCGTCGACAAGAGTTCCCTTCTTGGGAACGATAATAGATTCTTTAAAAATGAAGATCTTCCTGACAGAAGTCAGAAAGTCAAAGCTTCTAAACGCTTGTCAAGTTCTTCACTCTATTCTGCAGCCTTCCATAGCTCAGTGCATGGAAGTAGTAGGGTTGATGGTTGCAGCAATGGACATAGTTCCTTTTGCTCAAATTCATCTAAGACCATTACAACTGTGCATGCTCAAGCAGTGGAATGGGGACTATACAGACTTGTCTCCAATGATTCAAGTAGACCAGATGACCAGAGACTCACTCAGTTGGTGGTTGACCCAGGATCACCTGTCCCAGGGAATGAGTTTCCACAGACCAGAGTGGGTCATTGTCACGACCGACGCCAGTCTATTAGGCTGGGGCGCGGTCTGGGATTCTCTGAAAGCTCAGGGTCTATGGTCTCGGGAAGAGTCTCTTCTCCCGATAAACATTCTGGAACTGAGAGCGATATTCAATACTCTCCGGGCTTGGCCTCAACTAGCGAAAGCCGGATTCATAAGATTCCAGTCAGAAACTGGGAGGCGGATTATCTGAGTCGTCAGACTTTTCATCCGGGGGAGTGGGAACTTCACCCGGAGGTGTTTTTCCCAGTTGACTCAATTATGGGGCATTCCAGACATGGATCTGATGGTGTCTCGTCAGAACTTCAAGGTTCCTTGCTACGGGTCCAGATCTAGGGATCCCAAGGCGACTCTAGTGGATGCATTAGTGGCGCCTTGGTTGTTCAACCTAGCTTATGCGTTTCCACCGTTCCCTCTCCTTCCCAGGCTTGTAGCCAGGATCAAACAGGAGAAGGCCTCTGTAATTCTGATAGCTCCTGCGTGGCCACGCAGGACTTGGTATGCAGACCTGGTGAATATGTCATCGGCTCCACCATGGAAGCTACCTTTGAGACAGGATCTTCTAGTACAAGGTCCATTCGAACATCCAGATCTAGTTTCTCTCCAGCTGACTGCTTGGAAATTGAACGCTTGATTTTATCCAAGCGCGGGTTTTCAGATTCAGTGATAGATACTCTGGTCCAAGCCAGAAAACCTGTGACTAGAAGGATTTACCATAAAATATGGAAAAGATATATCTGTTGGTGTGAATCCAAGGGATTCTCATGGAGTAATATTAAAATTCCCAGGATCCTCTCCTTTCTCCAAGAAGGTTTGGATAAGGGATTGTCAGCGAGTTCTTTAAAAGGACAGATTTCTGCTTTATCTGTCTTGTTACACAAACGACTGGCAGCTGTGTCAGATGTACAAGCTTTTGTACAGGCTTTGGTCAGAATCAAGCCTGTTTACAGACCTTTGACTCCTCCCTGGAGTCTAAATTTAGTTCTTTCAGTTCTTCAAGCGGTTCCGTTTGAACCCTTACATTCCATAGATATCAAGTTACTATCTTGGAAAGTTCTGTTTTTGGTTGCTATTTCTTCTGCTAGAAGAGTTTCTGAACTATCTGCTTTGCAGTGTGATCCACCCTATCTGGTGTTCCATTCAGATAAGGTTGTTTTGCGTACCAAGCCTGGTTTTCTTCCAAAAGTTGTTTCCAACAAGAATATTAACCAGGAAATAGTTGTTCCTTCTTTGTGTCCGAATCCAGTTTCAAAGAAGGAACGTTTGTTACACAATTTAGATGCAGTCTCTTTAGAAGCAACAAAGGATTTCAGACAAACTTCTTCTTTGTTTGTCGTTTATTCTGGTAAGAGGAGAGGTCAAAAAGCTACTGCTCCCTCTCTTTCTTTCTGGCTGAAAAGCATTATCCGATTGGCTTATGAGACTGCCGGATGGCAGCCTCCTGAACGAATCACAGCTCACTCTACTAGGGCTTTGGCTTCCACATGGGCCTTCAAGAACGAGGCTTCTGTTGATCAGATATGTAAGGCAGCGACTTGGTCTTCTCTGCACACTTTTGCCAAATTCTACAAATTTGATACTTTTGCTTCTTCGGAGGCTATTTTTGGGAGAAAGGTTTTGCAAGCCGTGGTGCCTTCTGCTTAGGTAACCTGATTTGCTCCCTCCCTTCATCCGTGTCCTAAAGCTTTGGTATTGGTTCCCACAAGTAATGGATGACGCCGTGGATCGGACACACCAATGTTGGAGAAAACAGAATTTATGCTTACCTGATAAATTACTTTCTTCAACGGTGTGTCCAGTCCACGGCCCGCCCTGGTTTTTAATCAGGTTTGAAAAATGTATTTCTCTATACACTACAGTCACCACGGCACCCTATAGTTTCTCCTTTTTTTCTCCTAACCGTCGGTCGAATGACTGGGGGGGCGGAGCCTGGGAGGGACTATATGGACAGCTCTTGCTGTGTGCTCTCCTTGCCATTCCCTGTAGGGGAGGAGAATATCCCACAAGTAATGGATGACGCCGTGGACCGGACACACCGTTGGAGAAAGTAATTTATCAGGTAAGCATAAATTCTGTTTTTTGTTTATTAAACTTAGTTTGATGATGATGCAATCTGTTGTGTAATTATTTTATTAGGTGATGTTTAGCAAAGGTTTTTGTTCATTAAACTTAGTTTGATGATGATGCAATCTATATTATTAGGTTTATAATACTGTTTAGCATTTAAAGTCTTCATTTCAAACCTTTAAAAATAATGTATTAGGTGTTACTCATGACAATTTTGAGAGGGGCCTGGAACCTAACTCCCTCACTTCCCATTGACTTACATTATAAACTGGGTTTCAATTTACAATGGTTTCGATTTACAAACATTCCTCCTGGAACCTAACCCCGGCTTCAACTGAGGGCTACCTGTATACTAAATTAAACTATTAACCCCTAAACCTCTGCCTCCCATATCACCACATAAATATATTAACCCCTAAACCTCTGCCTCCCACATCACTACATAAATATATTAACCCCTAAACCTAACCCTAACTTAACCCTAACCCTAACATCCTCTAACAAATATAATTAAACTAAATCTAAATAAAACTTACAATTATTACCTAAATAATTCCTATTTAAAACTAAATACAAACTTACCTGTGAAATAAAACCTAAGCTAGCTACAATATAACTTATAGTTAAATTTTAGCTATCTTACGTTATATTTTCATTTCACAGCTAAGTTTGTATTTATTTTAACTAGCTAGACTAGTTAGAAAATAGTTATTAACTATTTACTAACTACCTAGCTAAAATAAATACAAAGTTACCTGTAAAATAAAACCTAACCTGCCTTACACTAAAAACTAAAATTACAATTAAATAAAATAAATTAAATAAATCAAATACAATTATCTAAAGTACAAAAAAATAAACACTAAATTACACAAAATAAAAAACGAAATTATCAAAAATAAAAACGAATTACTCCTAATCTAATAGCCCTATCAAAATAAAAAATCCCCCCAAAATAAAAAAACCCTAGACTACATTAAACTGCCAATGGCCCTTAAAAGGGCCTTTTGCGGGACACTGCCCAAAATAAATCAGCCAATAGGATTGAGCTTTCATCCTAATGGCTGATCCAATCAGCCAATAGGATTGAGCTCGCATTCTATTGGCTGATTGGAATAGCCAATAGGATTGAGCTTTCATTCTATTGGCTGATCTAATCAGCCAATAGGATTGAGCTTGCATTCTATTGGCTATTCCAATAACCAATTCTTTTTTTTTGTGATGTTGTATGTGACATTATGAAGATTAATGTCAATTACATGTCCTTGGCAGTCTTTTCTAGAAGAGCTTTATGGCTTAAGTCTAGGTCTGCTGATATGGTGTCTAAATCCAGACTTTTATCTCTTTTAAGAGAAAGAAAATGTTTCCTTCTAATTAGGATTTAAAGGATACTTATCTTGAATGTTCCAATTCACAAGGAATATTTACCAGTTTCTTAGATCCACCTTTCTAGACAAGCATTTTCAGTTTGTTGTTCTACCATTTAGTCTGGCTACAGCTCAAAGAAAGTTCTCAAACGTTCTGGGTGTCCTAATGTCTGTGATTAAAATCTCGGGGTATTTCAGTGTTAGCTTATACAAATTTATTTTAAAATATCTCTTTAAAGGTACTGCGGATGGCTTTAGCACACCCTGACACTATCTAATTTAAACCTAATATTCAGCAGGCTCTCAGATATATATATATATATTTATATATATATATATAAAACACGGAAGGGGACTCCACTCTCAGACTGGACTGGGTACACATCCCATGACTCTCCAACATGCTCAGCCCTGGGTGCTCACTGGCACTCACAGGAAGCTGTGCTGTCCTCAGAGTCACCCCCGGGTACAGAACTTGGTTCAAGCTCCATATTTTCATTTAGCAGAAGCTCACACCAACAGACTGTTGTATCTTCAACAGCATGGTTGGAGGATCAATTTGCTAAAGAGTTCTTTGATGCCTCAGACAAATGTTACTTTCTGGGGTTTCAAATAGATTCAGTCTCCATGAGTCTTTTTCTAACCGTTCAGAGAAGGCTAAATTTGGTGTCCAGGCAGTCTTGGCCTTCAGTCTCTCTCTTTTCCTTTTGTTGCTGTCTGTGTGGAAGTACTGGGCCTTATGGTTGCAGCTTCAATTTCACATGAGACCTCTTCAGCTTTGTATACTTCATCAGTGGTGCAGGGATCATACTCAACTGTCTCAAAAACCTTTTTCTGGATCACAGATTAAGTCAGTCCCTGGATCATCAGTTCATTATTCAGGGGGCTTCTTTTGCTTATCCTACCTGGACTGTGATCACTACAGATGCAAGACTTTCAGGTTGGGGAGCTTTTTGGGGGTCCCTGAGAGCACAAGGAGTTTGAGCTCCTCAGGAGGTGAGGTTGCCAATAAAAATTCTAGAACTCTCTGCTATTTTCAGAGCTCTTCAGACTTGCCCTCTGTTGGAGAAGGAGTCTTATCTCCAGTTCCAATCAGACAATGTAACAAAAGTGGCCTATATCAATCATCAGGGGGAATCTGCAGTTCCCTTGCTATGAGGGAAGTGTCTCTAATTCTCTCATGGGCAGAAGCCAATTCTTGTCCGATTTCTGCAGTTCATATTCCTGGAGTAAGCAACTGGGAAACAGATTTTCTCAGTCGACAGTCTTTACATCCAAGGGAATGGTCTCTTCACCAGGATATGTTTTAATGAGATTCTCCATTAAACAACGACCTTCCCAGGTACTTTGCGTGGTCCATGGACCCTCAGGCAGAGATTGTGGATGCTCTAGTAGCCGGTTGGTAATTTTAACTTGCTTATCCGTTTCCTCCTCCTGGTTCTTCTTCCCAGAGTGATTTCCAAGATAAGGCTAGAGAACTTATCAGAAATCCTGATTTCCTGAGCTTGGCCTTGCATGATTTTGTATGCAGATCTGGTTCAGAAGTCCAGTTGCCCTCTTTGGCCTCTTCTGCTATAATCAGACCTTTTGTCTCATGATCCGTTTTTCCATTCAGACAGGTTTCTGCTCTTTCAATTTTGTTTCATAGGAAGATTGCTAATCTTCCTGACATTCATGGTTTGTTCAGGCATTGGCATTAATTAAGCCTGTGATAAAGCCAATTTCTCTCCCCTGGAATCTTAAAGGGACATTGAACCCAAAAATGTTCTTTTATGATTCAGATAGAGAATACAATTTTAAACAACATTACAATTTACTTCTATTATCTAATTTGCTTTATTCTTTAGCTATCCTTTGTTGAAGAAATAGCAATGCACAAAGGTGAGACAATCACACGAGGCATGTATGTGCAGCCACCAATCAGCAGCTATTGAGCCTATCTAGATATGCTTTTCAGCAAAGGATATCAAGAGAATGAAGCAAATTAGGTAATAGAAGTAATAAAATAGCTTAAAGTGAATGTCAATTTTGATGCTAAAGTGCCCGGTTTTTTAATTCAATTAAAAACAGGGGCACTTTAATTCATCAACTTACCTTTTAATCTTCACAACAGCTCCAGCTTCCTCCGGTCGTTGACATTCACTTTAATCTATCTGAATCATGAAAGAAAATTTTTTGGGTTTAATGTCCCTTTAACTTAGTGTTAAAGGTTTTGGAGGCTTCTTTATTAGAGCCCATGCATAAAGTGGATATTACGCTTCTTTCTTAGAAAGTCTAGAAGAGTATCTGAATTATCTGCTCTTTCTTGTGCTCTTCCTTATCTTATTTTCCATCAGAATAAGTCTGTTTTAAGAAATAAGTTTTCCTTTTATTAGTCAGGAAATTGTTGTTCCTTCTTTATGTCCTAATACAAAGATTTCTTTAGTGAGGCTTCTCCATTACTTGGATGTGGTTAGAGCCTTGATTCTACTAAGGATTTTAGACAAACTTCTAGTTTGTTATTTTTTCAGTTTCCAGGCGAGGGGAGAAAGCTTCTGCTGTTTCTTTGGCTTCCTGGTTGAAGGTTTTGATTCATAGGGCTCCATGTACTAAGCCGTCAATTCATCCGTCATTGTAGACGCGGATAAACTCGCCGTTACTCGCCGCGGGTGAAATGGTGTCCGCTGTCGCTATGTACTAATTATCCCCCAATAATAGACACGTCTAGCCCGCCACGAGCAGTGGCGGATTATTGATAAATTTGACGCCTCGCTCCGCGACTAAGCTGATGTACTTAACTTTCAGTTGAATTGTCTGACCAATTATTAACACGTGACATGCAAGGTGTCACGAACATCATAGTAGTCGCGGGAATAGAATTTTGCTCCTATAAAAGTTCAACTTATCTAAACAACTTTATTATTGTTCAAAAAATTTTGAAGAGTGATTACAGAGCGTTATTTTTGTAATATTTATTTACAATTTGGATATGGCTTCATCTGGATCTGAAACCACTTCAAAATCTAAGAATCCTCACTTTTCGCATCAGCAATTTTCCCCCTGGTAGATCGGTGAGCTTCATTGAAACGTACTTGACTTCTGGTCTGTGGGTTGTTATAGGGAGTCAACAGCCATTCTGTACATGAGTAGCCTCCATCTCCTAATAGAAGATATAATAAATATAAATATTAATATAAAAATAATTATAAAGATTGACAACTATACAATACAAAGTTAAAATATACAGATTACTCTTTAATTACAGACAAATTGGGCGCAATTTATGTACATGGAAATGAGAGACAAATTAGACGCCAGTTATGCTGTAAGTACAATGCTGATATTACTGCCTTTTATATATGTCTAGACTGGCGTCTAGAGTGACTTTCCTATTGTTTTGTACCTTGGCAAAAATAACGAGGTGGGAGCGGAAATTGTCGCGAGCGGACAAATAGATTTTTTAGTACATTAGTTTTTGGCGGGTTGGTGGTCAAATGTGTCTAATTACAGTGAAAAATGGAGAGGTAGCAAGGTTTGTCGGATAAGTACGCTCGCAATTTTAAAGATGCGAGTTTGAACATAGTTGACGACTTTGTACATATCAGTTTGCGAGTTTTGACGCGAGATTTGTTGCGGGTAGCTCGCTGACTGCTTAGTACATGGAGCCCATAAAGCTTACTTGGAGGTAGGACAGTCTACACCTAAACGGATTACAGCCCACACTACCAGGTCTGTGGTTGCTTCCAGAGCTTTGAAGAATGAGGCCTCTGTTTCTTTATGAAAAAATATGTTTTTTCTATACCGTCCTTTTTTTAAAATTACTCATGGACTCCACAGCTTAGGTATTAGTTCCCAGGAGTAATGGATCATGGACTCCCACCACCTGTGTGAAAGAAAACATAATTTATGGTTACCTGATAAATTCAACAACACCCTGTTGTTTTTGTTGGTGATGGTTATTTATTTTTTGGCACATCTTTTTCCCCTGTTCCTATTTTTTAGGTCCTTAAAGGGGCATAAAACAGTTTGAAATCTGTGCATATCCTAAAAGGGCTAATTATTTAAAAATATTTTTGCATAAAAAATTTGTTTAAAAATTGCTGGCAAGTATTTTAAAAATAATTTAAAAAATAAGCAAAATGAATTACATAGCTAAGCTGTCTGGAGCAGCTGACTCCACCCCTCCCTTATCAGTGTTTAGACACAAGCATTGTATTTCAACAGCTGTAGTTCACAGCTTCTAGGCATTCTCCAGCAGATAATCCCTATGCATTTTTGCATTCTCCCAAAACAACAATAGATATAGATACAGTCATAGAAATGTGCGGGGGTAGTTAGTGCTTTACAATTCAGAAACTAAAAAGAAAGGGTTAATGGCGAGACACTGCAGTATAAATTTGCAGGTAAAGTAATTAAAGTACATATTATTATATTTTGTCTCTATCCCAACTTGTTTTATGTCCCTTTAATTAATGTTCCTACCTTTTTTGCTTGGCTGTACATCAGACTAGTTTCTGGTAAGGTGGCAGGGGTTTTACAGAGCTCTTGGGATTTGTGAATCTTTGCCTCCTCCTAATGCTCAGGAAAGGTAATTCCCAGGAGTAATGGATCATGGACTCTCACCACCATGAAATAAATTAATTTATCAGGTTAGAATAAATGAATATTCTTTTTAAAAAAAGGATATCAAGAGAAAAAAGTTAAATTAAAAGTGTCATTAACCCTTTAAGTGCTAAGCACTTTCCCACCTGGGTGCTAAGATTTTTTAAGTTTTGTTTTTTTTTAACAATTTTTTTTTTTACTTTTTTTTATTTTTTTCAGACCCCCAAGACTTACACGGTTGGAAAGGTTAGGCGATTAACTTTACAATGGTGGGTCTTGGTGGTCTGTAGCTGCTTAAATGCCTGAGATACAGGCTTCTAAGCAGCATGCCCCCTGCTCCTATACTTAACATTGTTAAGTATAAATAAAGTTGCATAGTGACGTCATCACGTTATTATGCGTGACAACACCACGCAAAACGGGAAGCCCCGGCGATGCCTGTCACTCTACAGGCACGATCGCCAGGTAAGGAGCGGGTGGGAGCCCCCAGATCTCCCTCAAGGTTGGGGAGTGCTAGTGACGGCTCTGAGCCCTCATTAGCACCAAAGTGGGAAACTCTGTGACGGCTCAGAGCCGTCATTAGCAGTCAAAGGGTTAAATGTCCTATCTGAATCTTGCAAGTTTAATTTTGAATGATTATAGGGCGCACTCTCACACACCTTAATTATTTTTTGCACTTGTTTGTATGTAGAGTAAAGCTTCAAACTGTATAGCGTTATACGTGCTTTCTTGTTATTATTCTCTTCTGTGTAACCTTATATAGTCTCTAATTCACCTCACCGCAGTATGCACAGGAACATAGATTAAAAGGTATGATGTAAATACGTGTATCTATTACATCTATCGGTATCTCCATTAAATCAAAAGAGAGATTACCTTGTATCCACTGTGAAGTTCTATGCTTTTCTGCGTGGGTGGTATCGAGGCTCCTTGCAAGCTGGAAATGAGACACTCCTTAGTCTCACGAAAAGGGATTCCTGGATACTGTGTAATTGGTTTGCTGCAAGGAAGACACATCAGCCGCCTAGTTTGCAAGTAAAAACCGACTTTATTTAAAGTCACAATTAAGCATGGTACTAGTGTGCTCGGGAGGGAGCACTAAGAATGAAACGTCCGACTCGTTTCCTGCCCGGAGGCACTTCGTCAGGGACTAAAGCACAATGAATCACTTAGTTCTTTTAAACACATAGCATTTCCTGTTACGTTTGCTTACCTGCTTTGCAGCACACCTGTTTGTATTAATTAAGACGAATACTTCGCGGTTTTGGTCTCTTCACACACAGCTTGTCCGCGCATGCGCTACGGACCACACACAGATAGTTCACAGTATATATATCTTGTATCTAATAGTATCTCTGTCTGACTGATAGCTGTATGAGAAAAAACCAAAGCGCTTCCGGCTGTTGCTGCATTGTAAAAGTGACACTGGTAAAGCAATTACGTAACAGTGTTTTAAGAATCATTTCAAGCTAATATGTTATAGAAAATATAAAAGAATAAGATATTAATAAAAAACAAAACTAGTATTGAAAAATGCTATTCTTACATGCGATCTTTATCTCGTTGCCTGTTTACCTAATAAAATGGTTTCGATATTTTTCTGAGAGAGGAAAAGAAAAGAGGATTCACTAAACATCCCCTACATATACAGATCTACCAAATCCGAGTTCATCTCTATATTAATAATTGGGTTATATGCTATATTGTGTTGCACTGCATTCCTTCTTTTAGGTTTCCAACATTCAAGCTTCCAATATTAAAGCTACATTTCCTCCTTGTTAAGTATGCTCTATATGGGTTAAAAAAATTATTGTTTAATTATTTATCCCTTTATTTATTTATTTATTTCCACTGGGTTTGACCTGGTGTTAGTGTATATGAATTTATATTTTGTTTAAATCATTATTACCTATTCTCAAACCCACTGAGTTTTTAGCATACTCTACTCACGTCATCCTTTCTGATCCCTTGTCATTTTTCATGTTACTATTTATTTGGTTATTTTATCTCCTCGTTTTATCCCTATATTGGTTATTATTTCTAGTATTTCTTTCTTCTGTTAAGTGTGATCAGTCCACGGGTCATCATTACTTCTGGGATATTAACTGCTCCCCTACAGGAAGTGCAAGAGGATTCACCCAGCAGAGCTGCATATAGCTCCTCCCCTCTACGTCACTCCCAGTCATTCTCTTGCACCCAGCAACTAGATAGGTCGTGTGAGAGGACTATGGTGATTATACTTAGTTTTATATCTTCAATCAAAAGTTTGTTATTTTAAAATAGCACCGGAGTGTGTTATTACCTCTCTGGCAGAGTTTGAGGAAGAATCTACCAGAGTTTTGCTATGATTTTAGCCGGAGTAGTTAAGATCATATTGCTGTTCTCGGCCATCTGAGGAGTGAGGTAAACTTCAGATCAGGGGACAGCGGGCAGATGAATCTGCATAGAGGTATGTAGCAGTTTTTATTTTCTGACAATGGAATTGATGAGAAAATCCTGCCATACCGATATAATGTCATGTATGTATACTTTACACTTCAGTATTCTGGGAGAATGGTACTTCACTAGAATTACACTGTAAGAAAGACATAAAGCTGTTTAATAACTAGAGATTATGTTTAACGTTTTTGCTGGAATGTAAAATCGTTTTCATTTGCTGAGGTACTGAGTGAATAAATGTTTGGGCACCATTTTTCCACTTGGCAGTTGCTTAAATCTGTTTTTTCTGTCAGTTTCTGTTCTCCCTCACTGCTGTGTGTGTGGGGGAGGGGCGCTTTTACTATGCATCAAATATTTCAGTCAGCAACTCATTGTATTCCCTGCATGATCTGGTTCATCTCTACAGAGCTCAGGGGTCTTCAAAACTTATTTTGAGGGAGGTAATTTCTCTCAGCAGAGCTGTGAGAATTATAGTTTGACTGAAATAAAAACTTTTTTCTTCTGTTATGTGTGATCAGTCCACGGGTCATCATTACTTCTGGGATATAACTCCTCCCCAACAGGAAATGCAAGAGGATTCACCCAGCAGAGCTGCATATAGCTCCTCCCCTCTACGTCAGTCCCAGTCATTCTCTTGCACCCAACGACTAGATAGGATGTGTGAGAGGACTATGGTGATTATACTTAGTTTTTTATGACTTCAATCAAAAGTTTGTTATTTTACAATAGCACCGGAGCGTGTTATTACTTCTCTGGCAGAGTTTGAGGAAGAATCTGCCAGAGTTTTTTACTATGATTTTAACCGGAGTAGTTAAGATCATATTGCTGTTCTCGGCCATCTGAGGGAGGTAAAGGCTTCAGATCAGGGGACAGCGGGCAGATGAATCTGCATTGAGGTATGTAGCAGTTTTTATTTTCTGAATGGAATTGATGAGAAAATCCTGCCATACCGTTAAAATGACATGTATGTATACACTTCAGTATTCTGGGGATGGTATTTCACCGGAACTACTCTGCTAAAGGTCACTAATACTTTTAATAACTATTTATCATGTTAAACGTTTTTGCTGGAATGTAGAATCGTTTACATTGCTGAGGTACTGTGTGAATAGATATTTGGGCATTATTTTCCACTTGGCAGTTTTTTGCTTGTAATTGTGACAGTTTCGTTTCTCTTCACTGCTGTGTGGGAGAGGGAGGGGCCGTTTTTGGCGCTCTTTACTACGCATCAAAAAATTACAGTCAGTCACTTTTATTTTTCCTGCATGATCCGGTTCATCTCTGACAGATCTCAGGGGTCTTCAAACTTCTTTGAAGGGAGGTAACTTCTCTCAGCAGAGCTGTGAGAATTCTTATAGTGACTGTGCATAAAAACGTTGCTTTGTACTTTTTATGTCAAATTTAATTATTGTTATTTTACTAATGGGAACAAACCTTTGCTAAGAGTGGTGTTGTTTTAAAGTTTGATGCTATAACTGTTTTTCAGTTCATTATTTCAACTGTTATTTAATCGTTTAGTACCTCTTTGAGGCACAGTATTTTTTTGCTAAAAAAGATTATAACCAAGTTGTAAGTTTTTTTGCTAGTGTGTTAAACATGTCTGACTCAGAGGAAGATATCTGTGTCATTTGTTCCAATGCCAAGGTGGAGCCCAATAGAAATTTATGTACTAACTGTATTGATGCTACTTTAAATAAAAGTCAATCTGTACAATGTGAACAAATTTCACCAAACAGCGAGGGGAGAGTTATGCCGACTAACTCGCCTCACGCGGCAGTACCTGCATCTCCCGCCCGGGAGGTGCGTGATATTATGGCGCCTAGTACATCTGGGCGGCCATTACAGATAACATTACAAGATATGGCTACTGTTATGACTGAAGTTTTGTCTAAATTACCAGAACTAAGAGGCAAGCGTGATCACTCTGGGGTGAGAACAGAGTGCGCTGACAATGCTAGGGCCATGTCTGATACTGCGTCACAGCTCGCAGAGCATGAGGACGGAGAGCTTCATTCTGTGGGTGACGGTTCTGATCCAAACAAATTGGACTCAGATATTTCAAATTTTAAATTTAAATTGGAGAACCTCCGTGTATTACTAGGGGAGGTTTTAGCAGCTCTTAACGATTGTAACACCGTTGCAATACCAGAGAAACTGTGTAGGTTGGATAAATACTTTGCGGTACCGGCGAGTACTGACGTTTTTCCTATACCTAAGAGACTAACTGAAATTGTTACTAAGGAGTGGGATAGACCCGGTGTGCCGTTCTCACCCCCTCCAATATTTAGAAAGATGTTCCCAATAGACGCCACCACTAGGGACTTATGGCAGACGGTCCCCAAGGTGGAGGGAGCAGTTTCTACTTTAGCTAAGCGTACCACTATCCCGGTGGAGGATAGCTGTGCTTTTTCAGATCCAATGGATAAAAAGTTAGAGGGTTACCTTAAGAAAATGTTTGTTCAACAAGGTTTTATATTACAACCCCTTGCATGTATCGCGCCGATTACGGCTGCGGCAGCATTTTGGATTGAGTCGCTGGAAGAGAACCTTAGTTCATCTACGCTAGACGACATTACGGACAGGCTTAGAGTCCTTAAACTAGCTAATTCTTTCATTTCGGAGGCCGTAGTACATTTAACTAAACTCACGGCTAAGAACTCAGGATTCGCCATACAGGCACGTAGGGCGCTGTGGCTAAAATCCTGGTCAGCTGATGTGACTTCTAAGTCCAAATTACTTAATATACCTTTCAAGGGGCAGTCTTTATTTGGGCCCGGTTTGAAAGAAATTATCGCTGACATTACAGGTGGTAAGGGCCACGCCCTACCTCAAGACAAAGCCAAAGCTAAGGCTAGACAGTCTAATTTTCGTCCCTTTCGGAATTTCAAAACAGGAGCAGCATCAACCTCCACTGCACCAAAACAGGAAGGAGCTGTTGCTCGTTACAGGCAAGGCTGGAAGCCTAACCAGTCCTGGAACAAGAGCAAGCAGGCCAGGAAACCTGCTGCTGCCCCAAAGACAGCATGAACCGAGAGCCCCCGATCCGGGACCGGATCTAGTGGGGGGCAGACTCTCTCTCTTTGCCCAGGCCTGGGCAAGAGATGTTCAGGATCCCTGGGCTCTAGAGATCATATCTCAGGGATACCTTCTAGACTTCAAATTATCTCCCCCAAGAGGGAGATTTCATCTGTCAAGGTTGTCAACAAACCAGATAAAGAAAGAAGCGTTTCTACGCTGCGTACAAGATCTGTTATTAATGGGAGTGATCCATCCGGTTCCACGGTCGGAACAAGGACAAGGGTTCTACTCAAACCTGTTTGTGGTTCCCAAAAAAGAGGGAACTTTCAGGCCAATCTTAGATTTAAAGATTCTAAACAAATTCCTAAGAGTTCCATCGTTCAAAATGGAAACTATTCGGACAATCTTACCCATGATCCAAGAGGGTCAGTACATGACCACAGTGGATTTAAAGGATGCTTACCTTCACATACCGATCCACAAAGATCATCACCGGTACCTAAGGTTTGCCTTCTTAGACAGGCACTACCAGTTTGTAGCTCTTCCATTCGGACTGGCTACGGCTCCAAGAATCTTCACAAAGGTTCTGGGTGCCCTTCTAGCGGTACTAAGACCGCGAGGGATTTCGGTAGCTCCGTACCTAGACGACATTCTAATACAAGCTTCAAGCTTTCAAACTGCCAAGTCTCATACAGAGTTAGTTCTGGCATTTCTAAGGTCGCATGGATGGAAGGTGAACGAAAAGAAGAGTTCTCTTTTTCCTCTCACAAGAGTTCCATTCTTAGGGACTCTTATAGATTCTGTACAAATGAAGATTTACCTGACAGAAGACAGGTTAACAAAGCTTCAAAATGCATGCCGCGTCCTTCATTCCATTCAACACCCGTCAGTAGCTCAATGCATGGAGGTGATCGGCTTAATGGTAGCGGCAATGGACATAGTACCTTTTGCACGCCTACACCTCAGACCGCTGCAATTATGCATGCTAAGTCAGTGGAATGGGGATTACTCAGATTTGTCCCCTACTCTGAATCTGAATCAAGAGACCAGAAATTCTCTTCTATGGTGGCTTCATCGGCCACACCTGTCCAGGGGGATGCCATTCAGCAGGCCAGACTGGACAATTGTAACAACAGACGCCAGCCTACTAGGTTGGGGCGCTGTCTGGAATTCTCTGAAGGCTCAGGGACTATGGAATCAGGAGGAGAGTCTCCTTCCAATAAACATTCTGGAATTGAGAGCAGTTCTCAATGCCCTTCTGGCTTGGCCCCAGTTAACAACTCGGGGGTTCATCAGGTTTCAGTCGGACAACATCACGACTGTAGCTTACATCAACCATCAGGGAGGGACAAGAAGCTCCCTAGCAATGATGGAAGTATCAAAGATAATTCGCTGGGCAGAGTCTCACTCTTGCCACCTGTCAGCAATCCACATCCCGGGAGTGGAGAACTGGGAGGCGGATTTCTTGAGTCGCCAGACTTTTCATCCGGGGGAGTGGGAACTTCATCCGGAGGTCTTTGCCCAAATACTTCGACGTTGGGGCAAACCAGAGATAGATCTCATGGCGTCTCGCCAGAACGCCAAACTTCCTCGCTACGGGTCCAGATCCAGGGATCCGGGAGCAGTTCTGATAGATGCTTTGACAGCACCTTGGAACTTCGGGATGGCTTATGTGTTTCCACCCTTCCCGCTGCTTCCTCGATTGATTGCCAAAATCAAACAGGAGAGAGCATCAGTAATTCTAATAGCACCTGCATGGCCACGCAGGACTTGGTATGCAGATCTGGTGGACATGTCATCCTGTCCGCCTTGGTCTCTACCTCTAAGACAGGACCTTCTGATACAGGGTCCATTCAAACATCAAAATCTAACTTCTCTGAAGCTGACTGCTTGGAAATTGAACGCTTGATTTTATCAAAACGTGGTTTTTCTGAGTCGGTTATTGATACCCTGATTCAGGCTAGGAAGCCTGTTACCAGAAGGATTTACCATAAAATATGGCGGAAATACCTATACTGGTGCGAATCCAAAGGTTACTCCTGGAGTAAGGTTAGGATCGCTAGGATATTGTCTTTTCTACAAGAAGGTTTAGAAAAGGGTTTATCAGCTAGTTCATTAACCCCTTAACGACCAAGGACGTACGCCACACGTCCTCAAAAAAAAGTCAGTTAATGACCGAGGACGTGTGGCGTACGTCCTTGGTCTGGAAAGCAGCTGGAAGCGATCCTGCTCGCTTCCAGCTGCTTTCCGGTTATTGCAGTGATGCCTCGATATGGAGGCATCCTGCAATAACCCCCCTTGGCCATCCGATGCAGAGAGAGCCACTCTGTGGCCCTCTCTGCACCGGACATCGATGGCCGGTATCGTTGGTGGGTGGGAGCTTACGTGGGAGGCGGGTGGCGGCCATCGGTGCGCTATGTGGAGTGGAGGGGGGCGGGATCGGGGGGGCGGGAGCTACGGGGGCGCGCACGGGAGCGCGCGCGTGCACGGGGGTGGTGGGCGGGCGCGTGCACGGGGCGGGAGCGGGTGGGAACCGCTACACTACAGAAAAAAAAAAGTTAAAAAGTAAAAAAAAAAAAAACTTAAATGCAATCTAAGGGTTTTGGAAGGGGTTGGGGGTTGGTCTCGGTGGGGGGGGAAAGCTACACTACAGAAAAGGGAATTTTAAAAAAAAAAAGGCTCATTTTGTTACAAAACTGGGTACTGGCAGACAGCTGCCAGTACCCAAGATGGCGCCCATTATTGCAGAGGGGAAGGGTTAGAGAGCAGTATGGTGGGGGATCAGTGAGGTTGGGGTCTAAGGGGGGATCCTACACATCAGCATATGTAAATATGCTTTTTTTTTTTTAAAAAAAAAGGGCCAAATACCTTTTATTTTAGTACTGGCAGAGTTTCTGCCAGTACTTAAGATGGCGGGGACAATTGTGGGGTGGGGGAGGGAAGAGAGCTGTTTGGGAGGGATCAGGGGGTCTGATGTTTCAGGTGGGAGGCTGAGCTCTACACTAAAGCTAAAATTAACCCTGCAAGCTCCCTACAAGCTACATAATTAACCCCTTCACTGCTAGCCATAATACACGTGTGATGCGCAGCGGCATTTAGAGGCCTTCTAATTACCAAAAAGCAATGCCAAAGCCATATATGTCTGCTATTTCTGAACAAAGGGGATCCCAGAGAAGCATTTACAACCATTTGTGCCATAATTGCAGAAGGTGTTTGTAAATAATTTCAGTGAGAAACCTAAAATTGAGAAAAAATTAACGTTTCTTTTAATTTGATCGCATTTAGCGGTGAAATGGTGGCATGAAATATACCAAAATTGGCCTAGATCAATACTTGGGGTTGTCTACTACACTACACTAAAGCTAAAACTACCCCAAAAAGCTCCCTACATGCTCCCTAATTAACCCCTTCACTGCTGGGCATAATACACGTGTGGTGCGCAGTGGCATTTAGCGGCCTTCTAATTACCAAAAAGCAACACCAAAGTCATATATGTCTGCTATTTCTGAACAAAGGGGATCCCAGAGAAGAATTTACAACCATTTATGCCATAATTGCACAAGCTGTTTGTAAATAATTTAAGTTAGAAACCAAAAGTTTGTGAAAAAATTTGTGAAAAGTGAACAATTTTTTCTATTTGATTGCATTTGGCGGTGAAATGGTGGCATGAAATATACCAAAATGGGCCTAGATCAATACTTTGGGTTGTCTACTAAAAAAAAATATATACATGTCAATGGATATTCAGAGATTCCTGAAAGATATCAGTGCTCTAATGTAACTATCGCTAATTTTGAAAAGAAATGGTTTGGAAATAGCAAAGTGCTACTTGTATTTATGGCCCTATAGTTTACAAAAAAAGCAAAGAACATGTAAACATTGGGTATTTCTAAACTCAGGACAAAATTTAGAAACTATTTAGCATGGGTGTTTTTTGGTGGTTGTAGATGTGTAACAGATTTTGGGGGTCAAAGTTAGAAAAAGTGTGTTTTTTTCCATTTTTTCCTCATATTTTATAATTTTTTTTATAGTAAATTATAAGATATGATGAAAATAATGGTATCTTTAGAAAGTCCATTTAATGGCGAGAAAAACGGTATATAATATGTGTGGGTACAGTAAATGAGTAAGAGGAAAATTACAGCTAAACACAAACACCTCAAAAATGTAAAAATAGCCTTGGTCCCAAACGGACAGAAAATGGAAAAGTGATGTGGTCATTAAGGGGTTAAAGGGACAGATTTCAGCTCTGTCCATCTTGTTACACAGACGTCTGTCAGAAAATCCAGACGTCCAGTCCTTTTGTCAGGCTTTAGCTAGGATCAAGCCTGTATTTAAAGCTGTTGCTCCACCATGGAGTTTAAACTTAGTTCTTAACGTTTTACAGGGTGTTCCGTTTGAACCCCTTCATTCCATTGATATAAAAATGTTATCTTGGAAAGTTCTGTTTTTAATGGCTATTTCCTCGGCTCGAAGAGTCTCTGAGTTATCAGCCTTACATTGTGATTCCCCTTATCTGATTTTTCACTCAGACAAGGTAGTTCTGCGTACTAAACCTGGGTTCTTACCTAAGGTAGTCACTAACAGGAACATCAATCAAGAGATTGTTGTACCATCCTTGTGTCCAAATCCTTCTTCAAAGAAGGAACGTCTTCTACACAATCTGGATGTAGTTCGTGCCCTCAAGTTCTACTTGCAGGCAACTAAAGATTTTCGCCAAACTTCTTCCTTGTTTGTCGTTTACTCTGGACAGAGGAGAGGTCAAAAAGCTTCTGCTACCTCTCTCTCTTTTTGGCTTCGTAGCATAATACGTTTAGCCTATGAGACTGCTGGACAGCAGCCTCCTGAAAGAATTACAGCTCACTCCACTAGAGCTGTGGCTTCCACTTGGGCCTTTAAGAATGAGGCCTCTGTTGAACAGATTTGCAAGGCTGCAACTTGGTCTTCGCTTCATACTTTTTCCAAATTTTACAAATTTGACACTTTTGCTTCTTCGGAGGCTATTTTTGGGAGAAAGGTTCTTCAGGCAGTGGTTCCTTCTATATAATGAGCCTGCCTATCCCTCCCGTCATCCGTGTACTTTTGCTTTGGTATTGGTATCCCAGAAGTAATGATGACCCGTGGACTGATCACACATAACAGAAGAAAACATAATTTATGCTTACCTGATAAATTCCTTTCTTCTGTTGTGTGATCAGTCCACGGCCCGCCCTGTTTTAAGGCAGGTAAATATCTTTTAAATTATACTCCAGTCACCACTTCACCCTTGGTTACTCCTTTCTCGTTGATTCTTGGTCGAATGACTGGGACTGACGTAGAGGGGAGGAGCTATATGCAGCTCTGCTGGGTGAATCCTCTTGCATTTCCTGTTGGGGAGGAGTTATATCCCAGAAGTAATGATGACCCGTGGACTGATCACACAACAGAAGAAAGGAATTTATCAGGTAAGCATAAATTATGTTATTCTGTAATTTGTTTCCTGCTTTCAGAAATTGTTATCTTTGCTAATGGGATTAAACCTTTGCTAAAGTTGTGTTGTTTACAAGGATTGAGGCTATAACTGTTTCAATTTATTAATTTTTAACTGTCATAGATCTTCTGTGCTTCTTAAAGGCACAGTACGTTTTAATATTATTCTATTTGAATTGTATTTCCAAGTTGCAAGTTTATTTGCTAGTGTGTTAAAAACATGTCTGATTCAGAAGATGATACCTGTGTCATTTGTTGCAATGCCAAAGTGGAGCCCAATAGAAATTTATGTACTAACTGTATTGATGCTACTTTAAATAAAAATCAATCTGTACAAATTGAACAAATTTCACCAAACAACGAGGGGAGAGTTATGCCGACTAACTCGCCTCACGTGTCAGTACCTACATCTCCCGCTCAGAGGGAGGTGCGTGATATTGTAGCGCCGAGTACAGCTGGGCGGCCATTACAAATCACATTACAGGATATGGCTACTGTTATGACTGAAGTTTTGGCTAAATTACCAGAACTAAAAGGTAAGCGTGATCACTCTGGGGTGAGAACAGAGTGCGCTGATAATATTAGGGCCATGTCAGACACTGCGTCACAGGTGGCAGAACATGAGGACGGAGAACTTCATTCTGTGGGTGACGGTTCTGATCCAAACAGACTGGATTCAGATATTTCAAATTTTAAATTTAAACTGGAAAACCTCCGTGTATTACTAGGGGAGGTGTTAGCGGCTCTGAATGATTGTAACACAGTTGCAAAACCAGAGAAAATGTGTAGGTTGGATAAATATTTTGCGGTACCGACGAGTACTGAGGTTTTTCCTATACCTAAGAGACTTACTGAAATTGTTACTAAGGAGTGGGATAGACCCGGTGTGCCGTTCTCACCCCCTCCGATATTTAGAAAAATGTTTCCAATAGACGCCACCACAAGGGACTTATGGCAAACGGTCCCTAAGGTGGAGGGAGCAGTTTCTACTTTAGCTAAGCGTACCACTATCCCGGTGGAGGATAGCTGTGCTTTTTCAGATCCAATGGATAAAAAGTTAGAGGGTTACCTTAAGAAAATGTTTGTTCAACAAGGTTTTATATTGCAACCCCTTGCATGCATTGCGCCGATCACGGCTGCAGCGGCATTCTGGATTGAGTCTCTGGAAGAGAACATTGGTTCAGCTACTCTGGACGACATTACGGACAGGCTTAGAGTCCTTAAACTAGCTAATTCATTCATTTCGGAGGCCGTAGTACATCTTACTAAACTTACGGCGAAGAATTCAGGATTCGCCATTCAGGCACGCAGGGCGCTGTGGCTAAAATCCTGGTCAGCTGATGTTACTTCTAAGTCTAAATTGCTTAATATACCTTTCAAAGGGCAGACCTTATTCGGGCCCGGGTTGAAAGAGATTATCGCTGACATTACAGGAGGTGAAGGCCATGCCCTGCCTCAGGACAAAGCCAAAGCCAAGACTAGACAGTCTAGTTTTCGTTCCTTTCGTAATTTCAAAGCAGGAGCAGCATCAACTTCCTCTGCACCAAAACAGGAAGGAGCTGTTGCTCGCTACAGACAAGGCTGGAAACCTAACCAGTCCTGGAACAAGGGCAAGCAGACTAGGAAACCTGCTGCTGCCCCCAAAACAGCATGAATTGAGGGCCCCCGATCCGGGATCGGATCTAGTGGGGGGCAGACTTTCTCTCTTCGCCCAGGCTTGGGCAAGAGATGTTCAGGATCCCTGGGCGCTAGAGATAATATCTCAGGGATACCTTCTGGACTTCAAATACTCTCCTCCAAGAGAGAGATTTCATCTGTCAAGATTGTCAACAATCCAGACAAAGAAAGAGGCTTTTCTACGCTGCGTACAAGAGCTCTTGTTAATGGGAGTAATCCATCCAGTTCCACGATCGTAACAGGGACAGGGGTTTTACTCAAATCTGTTTGTGGTTCCCAAAAAAGAGGGAACTTTCAGACCAATCCTGGACTTAAAGATCCTAAACAAATTCCTAAGAGTTCCATCGTTCAAGATGGAGACTATTCGGACAATTTTACCTATGATCCGAGAGGGTCAGTACATGACCACTGTAGATTTAAAAGATGCTTACCTGCACATACCGATTCACAAAGATCATTACCGGTACCTAAGGTTTGCCTTCCTAGACAGGCATTACCAGTTTGTGGCTCTTCCATTCGGATTGGCTACAGCGCCAAGAATCTTCACAAAGGTTCTGGGTGCTCTTCTGGCGGTACTAAGACCGCGGGGAATCTCGGTAGCTCCATACCTAGACGACATTCTGATACAAGCTTCAAGCTTTCAAACTGCCAAATCTCATACAGAGTTAGTGCTGGCATTTCTAAGGTCACATGGATGGAAGGTGAACGAAAAGAAAAGTTCACTCGTTCCACTCACAAGAGTTCCCTTCCTGGGGACTCTTATAGATTCTGTAGAAATGAAGATTTACCTGACAGAGGACAGGCTATCAAGACTTCAAAGTGCTTGCCGCACTCTTCATTCCATTCAACACCCGTCAGTGGCTCAATGTATGGAGGTAATCGGCTTAATGGTAGCGGCAATGGACATAGTACCCTTTGCACGCTTACACCTCAGACCACTGCAACTGTGCATGCTAGGTCAGTGGAATGGGGATTACTCAGACTTATCCCCTTCTCTGAATCTGGATCAAGAGACCAGAAATTCTCTTCTATGGTGGCTTTCTCGGCCACACCTGTCCAGGGGGATGCCATTCAGCAGACCAGACTGGACAATTGTAACAACAGACGCCAGCCTTCTAGGTTGGGGTGCCGTCTGGAATTCCCTGAAGGCTCAGGGACTATGGAGTCAGGAGGAGAGTCTCCTGCCAATAAACATTCTGGAATTGAGAGCAGTTCTCAATGCCCTCCTGGCTTGGCCCCAGTTGACAACTCGGGGGTTCATCAGGTTTCAGTCGGACAACATCACGACTGTAGCTTACATCAACCATCAGGGAGGGACAAGAAGCTCCCTAGCTATGATGGAAGTATCAAAGATAATTCGCTGGGCAGAGTCTCACTCTTGCCACCTGTCAGCAATCCACATCCCGGGAGTGGAGAACTGGGAGGCGGATTTCTTAAGTCGTCAGACTTTTCATCCGGGGGAGTGGGAACTTCATCCGGAGGTCTTTGCCCAAATACTTCGACGTTGGGGCAAACCAGAGATAGATCTCATAGCGTCTCGACAGAACGCCAAGCTTCCTCGTTACGGGTCCAGATCCAGGGATCCAGGAGCAGTCCTGATAGATGCTCTGACAGCACCTTGGGACTTCAGGATGGCTTACGTGTTTCCACCCTTCCCGTTGCTTCCTCGATTGATAGCCAGAATCAAACAAGACAGAGCATCAGTGATTCTAATAGCACCTGCGTGGCCACGCAGGACTTGGTATGCAGACCTGGTGGACATGTCATCCTGTCCGCCTTGGTCTCTACCTCTGAAACAGGACCTTCTGATACAGGGTCCCTTCAAACATCAAAATCTAACTTCTCTGAAGCTGACTGCTTGGAAATTGAACGCTTGATTTTATCAAGACGTGGGTTTTCTGAGTCAGTTATTAGTACCTTAATACAGACTAGGAAACCTGTTACCAGAAAGATTTACCATAAGATATGGCGTAAATACCTACATTGGTGTGAATCCAAAGGTTACTCTTGGAGTAAGGTTAGGATTCCTAGGATATTGTCTTTTCTACAAGAAGGTTTAGAAAAGGGTTTATCTGCTAGTTCATTAAAGGGACAGATCTCAGCTCTGTCCATTCTGTTACACAAACGTCTGTCAGAAGTTCCTGACGTCCAGGCTTTTTGTCAGGCTTTGGCCAGGATTAAGCCTGTGTTTAAAACTGTTGCTCCACCATGGAGTTTAAACCTTGTTCTTAATGTTTTACAGGGCGTTCCGTTTGAACCCCTTCATTCCATTGATATAAAGTTGTTATCTTGGAAAGTTCTATTTTTAATGGCTATTTCCTCGGCTCGAAGAGTCTCTGAATTATCAGCCTTACATTGTGATTCTCCTTATTTGATTTTTCATTCGGATAAGGTAGTCCTGCGTACTAAACCTGGGTTCTTACCTAAGGTAGTTACTAACAGGAATATCAATCAAGAGATTGTTGTTCCTTCTTTATGCCCAAATCCTTCTTCAAAGAAGGAACGTCTACTGCACAACCTGGATGTAGTCCGGGCTCTAAAATTTTACTTGCAGGCAACTAAGGAATTCCGACAAACGTCTTCTCTGTTTGTCATTTACTCTGGGCAGAGGAGAGGTCAAAAAGCTTCCGCTACCTCTCTTTCTTTTTGGCTGGCTTTGTAGCATAATTCGTTTAGCTTATGAGACTGCTGGACAGCAGCCCCCTGAAAGAATTACAGCTCATTCTACTAGAGCTGTGGCTTCCACTTGGGCCTTCAAGAATGAGGCCTCTGTTGAACAGATTTGCAAGGCTGCAACTTGGTCTTCGCTTCATACTTTTTCCAAATTTTACAAATTTGACACCTTTGCTTCATCGGAGGCTATTTTTGGGAGAAAGGTTCTTCAGGCAGTGGTTCCTTCTGTATAAAGAGTCTGCCTATCCCTCCCGTCATCCTTGTACTTTTGCTTTGGTATTGGTATCCCAGAAGTAATGATGACCCGTGGACTGATCACACTTAACAGAAGAAAACATAATTTATGCTTACCTGATAAATTCCTTTCTTCTGTAGTGTGATCAGTCCACGGCCCGCCCTGTTTTTAAGGCAGGTAAATATTTTTTAATTTATACTCCAGTCACCACTTCACCCTTGGCTTTTCCTTTCTCGTTGGTCCTTGGTCGAATGACTGGGAGTGACGTAGAGGGGAGGAGCTATATGCAGCTCTGCTGGGTGAATCCTCTTGCACTTCCTGTAGGGGAGCAGTTAATATCCCAGAAGTAATGATGACCCGTGGACTGATCACACTACAGAAGAAAGGAATTTATCAGGTAAGCATAAATTATGTTTTTTCATTTTTTTATTTTTTATTTATTTTTTATTTTTATTTTTATTTTTATCCATTTCTCATCCCCTATCTTATATTCGGTGATCTATCTTATGATTGAGCCCCCTGTGAAACGGCTGCTCTGCTGCACCAGTGTCCAATTGTGAACGATCTGTGTATTACTCATCTACTACTTATTGTGCTAAATTCATTCATCCCTTGAGTTTGCTAAAGTGACCAAGGTGACTGTGTCGATTGTGGAAAAATTCCTTTGTGTCATAAAAAATATAATGTAATAAAAAAAAAAAAAAAAAAAAAAAAAAAAAAAAACACACTATGTGCTGAAACTTTGGCTGTGTCGTGTCATATGAATCCTTTATAAATTTACTAAATGCATTATCTCTCTATGCTAAGAATATATCTCTCATGTATGGTGCTCGAAAAAATATGTATTTAAAAATAAAATTTCTTTTACTCATATCCAATCCAATATGAAAAGAAAATTAATTAGAAAACTTAAACTATAACCTATATATTAATATTAAATACTATTGTTCTTTGGTTTACTGGGGTATTGGTACTGTAACATCAAAATATTGCATATTTGGAATGCAGTGCCACATAACATATAATTTAGTTTCTAGTGTTTGATTTCTTGTATTCTTATTGTTATTTGAAGGTTACCATCTTAACTTGTTAGATATTAGATGTTTAATGCTTTTAAGCTTGTGACTTTCCATGCCCCTACTGCATTAATTCCAATCCGTGAATATTGCTATAAGGTGCTCGTGGTTTAGGTAGTTGTATCAATTTTTCGTCTAGGCTGTATTATGTACTTCTCTATTTGTGTTGTCTTAGTCCACAAAATACCTAAGATCAGTGATTTTATTTATTCCTAAAGGGACTCTGTTAGACGCTGTTCTATCTCCCCCTTTGGTACTGTTAATAGCTGTATCGATGCCTTGAAATCCGAGTACTGTGCCTAAGTTGTTATCATTTATGGGCATTCCCATATTTTTAAAATGTGCAACAAAATGTTTCGCTATGGGTGTTTTGGGGGGGTCTTGTTTGATAGATATCAAATGTTCACGGATTCGATCTTTTAATAATCTTGTAGTCCTACCTACATATTGTTTGTGGCATAGATTGCATGTAATTAAATAGACCACAAACTTAGAATGGCATGTCATCCTATGTCTGATATCAAAAATTTTACCTGTAACTGTGGACTTAAATGAATCACCTGAAATGACAAACTCACAGCTTTTACATGGTGTTCTTTTACATTTGTAAAATCCATTTTGACTTTGTAACCATGTAACTGTATGTTTTCTAGAGAAATCCCTAGTCAGTTGATTTCCAATAGTTCTAGCTCTCTTACTAAAACATCTGATTCCTTGTTTCTTCATCACTTCTTGTAAAAGTGTGTCCTTTTCCAAAACCGGAATATATTTTCTGATTATTTGATTTATGTGTTTGAACTGCCTACTGTAGCTAGTAGTGAATGTAATTGGACCCTCTGTATATTGTCCAATGTTATGTTTAATTCTTTTATTGTGTTTCTTTTTGCTATCTTTCAATAGATCTTCTCTACTCATGTTTTCTACTTCCTTGTTTGTCTGTAAAAGTGTGGTTCTATCATATCCCCTGACAATGAGTCGCTCAGAAAGTGAGTTAGCTTGTTCCTTATAAACGTCTAGATGTGTACAGTTTCGTCTAAGACGCATATATTGCCCTTTAGGAATACCTCTTTTTAAATGGGACGGATGATGTGAGTCTGCCCGAAGTATAGTATTCCCTGAGGTCGATTTCCTGTAAGTTGATGTTATTATTTTATGTAAATCAAAATCCAGTTTCAACTCTATGTCTAAAAACGGTATGTTAGTACTAGACACTGTATATGTAAATTTCAAATTTTGGTCATTGTGGTTCAGATAACCAATAAATTCTTCTATTTGTTCCTTTCCCCCTTTCCAAATAATTATCAGGTCGTCAATAAACCTACGATAAAATTTGATATGTGGTTTGAAAGGGTTGTTATCACAGAAGATTTTTCGTAGTTCAAAATCTGTTAAATACAGATTCGCATATGAGGGGGCGAACTTTGCTCCCATGGCTGTGCCTTGGTTTTGAACATAGTAGTCCCCCTCAAACGAGAAGCAATTATGGGAGAGCAAAAATCCCACCCCCTCACATACAAACTCGATGAATCTCTCGTCAAAATCAGTATATAGCTGCAACATATGTTCCAGAGCCTTTAAGCCCTGTTGGTGTGGGATACATGAATATAGCGAGGCTACATCTATCGTTAATAAGATGTCCCCCTCGCTAATCTGTATGTTATCCAATAATCGTAAAACATGTTTTGTATCCCTCACATAAGCAGGGGTTATCTGGACTATTGGCTGGAGAATAGTATCTATGTAAGACCCCAATTTCTCCCCCAGTGACCCAATCCCCGAAATAATGGGGCGTCCTGGGGGGGAAGTTAGGGACTTATGTATTTTCGGTAGATGTTTAAAGACCGGTGTCACCGGAAAATCTTCTTTTAAACTCTCAGCAGTCTGTGATGTAATAATGCCTTTCTCCACATAAAATTTAAGGAATTTATTTAGTTCTTGGGTAAACTTTTTGATTGGATTAAATGTAAGTTTATGATATGTTTCTGTGTCTCCTAGCTGTCTCGCTGCTTCTCGAGTATACTGGGTTCTGTCCTGCACTACTATGCTCCCTCCCTTGTCTGAGTTTAGTATGATCAGGTTGTGGTTTTTTTGTAGTTTATTTAAGACTCTCTGTTCTTTAGTTGTTAAATTACTATTTGGGGACCACCTTTTCTTATTGGATTTAATATCTATGTCTTTAGATAGCAAATATAGATCCTGTTCTACTAGACCCTGAAACACATCTATCAAGTCCCCTCTCATTTGTATTGGATAGAAATTTTTGTTTGTACTTCTATAATTAATTTTGGGGATTTTGAGATCATTTGTATTGAATCGTGTACTCTCACTTTCTAGTTTTAATAAGTCAATAGATTGACATTGGTCAGGAAAATCAAAAGTGTCCATATTAATGTCCCCAATATAGGCTTCAGCTGGTCCCCCAGCCACACCAGTGTCATTTGTACTCCCTTCATCAACAGTTGTATCCCCTCCTTCTTGGGTGGTAGCTGAGAAAAAGTGCCTTTTAAGAGTGAGCTTGCGAGTGAATCTATTGAAATCGATCAGAGTCTGAAATAGGTCAAAGTTCCTGCTTGGTGCAAAACCCAATCCTTTAGAAAGCACCGCTTCCTCTGCCTCACTTAAGGTTATAGATGACAAATTCACCACACTTAGATCTTCAACTTTCCCATTCTTATTGGTTTTCCCTTCCGGATCTAGTGGAGTAATTCGACTCCTTATTTCCCCATTCGCCCCAGTCGTTATTTCTTGATGTTGTTGTAACTCACATTCCTGTTTTTTGTCTGGTTTCTACTGGGATATCTGGCAGGGGTAATTGTTGCCTCTTCCCCGGCTCCTCCTCTGTGTGTGGTCCGTAGCGCATGCGCGGACAAGCTGTGTGTGAAGAGACCAAAACCGCGAAGTATTCGTCTTAATTAATACAAACAGGTGTGCTGCAAAGCAGGTAAGCAAACGTAACAGGAAATGCTATGTGTTTAAAAGAACTAAGTGATTTATTGTGCTTTAGTCCCTGACGAAGTGCCTCCGGGCAGGAAACGCGTCGGACGTTTCATTCTTAGTGCTCCCTCCCGAGCACACTAGTACCATGCTTAATTGTGACTTTAAATAAAGTCGGTTTTTACTTGCAAACTAGGCGGCTGATGTGTCTTCCTTGCAGCAAACCAATTACACAGTATCCAAGTTTAATTTTGACTTTCCTATCCCTTTAAGAAAGAGTCATTCAGAAAATTCAAGACTTAAAACACTAAAGTTAAAAGTGATTGTAAACGTTAACAAATTAAAGGCCATTATCAAATAATAATCATAAAAACAGGGGCACTTTAATTCATTAAAGTTTATAATCACTTTAAAGTAGTGTTTTAAGTCTTGAATTTTCCGTATGGCTCTTTCTTAAAGGGATAGGAAAGTCAAAATTAAACTTGCAAGATCCGATAGGACATTTAATGACACTATTAATTTAACTTTTATTTCCAAATGTAATTTTTTCTCTTGATATCCTTTTTTTAAAAAAAAAAAAAATTATTCTAACCTGATAAATTAATTTCTTTCATGGTGGTGAGAGTCGATGGTCCATTACTCCTGGGAATTACCTTTCCTGAGCATTAGGAGGAGGCAAAGATTCACAAATCCCAAGAGCTCTGTAAAACCCCTCCCACCTTACCAGAAACTAGTCTGATGTACAGCCAATTATAAAAGGTAGAAAAAGGAATTAAAGGGACATAAAATAAGTTGGGATAGAGACAAAATATAATATGTACTTTAATTGCTTTACCTTCAAATTTATACTGCAGTGCCTCGCCATTAACCCTTTCTTTTTAGTTTCTGAATTGTAAAGCTCTAACTCCCCCCACACATTTCTATGAAACCCCTCCCACCTTACCAGAATCCGGCTTCCTCCAATCGTTGTGCTGGACGCTAAAGGGGGCACCCAACCGTTGGAGGAAGCCGGATTCGTCATGGATCTGCTAACTACAGTAGGAGATGCGGACAGAGAATCGGCGGTATGTTTACCATAACACAAAGGTAAGTATTTTAAAAAATAAGCGTCTTTGTAAACTTTAATTAATAAAAGTGCCCCTGTTTTTAAGATTATTATTTGATAATTCGCTTTAAGATGTATTCTCTTCTCCATGATGTGACGTTCCCACACTTTACTAGGTGGTGGGAGTCTGATTGTTGTTGAAATTGGAAAGCTAATGCTTTTCAGTTGCTGCTGCAGGGACAGTAGTGTGTTCTTCTTCATGTGCTATTTGCCTCTTGAGCTACCAGATCACCTAAAATAAGTCATCTGAATCTGCATTCATTAAACTACTATTTATATTAATAATAACATTATTATATGCTAATGCTAAAATGCCAGTGCTAATCAATGTTGTACAATTTAAGGCTTTTCATAAAGACTATGAAGTCAAGAACTACCCCCTTAAGGAGCGAGCACCTAAAGACCTTGAAGAATATGCTAGAGTGATAAACATCAAGAAGACTGAATCAGTTGATCTCAAAGTACAGTATATGTCTATATCATATTTGTTGACTTTTATGTTTTAAACACTATGAAAATAGTTTCAGGTTATAAACATACAACACATCAACCTCAAAACACAACAATGTAGGTATTCTAAAGGAACATTTTTTTTTCTTTAATTAGAAAATCTGTTGCCCAATTTCTATAATACAGTATAAGTGTAACCATTTTAGAAAAAAAAAGAAGACTGACCACATTTCCATTTAATATGACATTAAACACTAATACACTTCATGCACCTCCCTCTAATTATGGGTGATGCCATTGTGGAACATAGGTTGCAGGGGAGGACTGGCAACTTTTGTACAACCTACTGGACCATGTATGGTAACCCTACTCTACCATAACTTCACCTTACAGTAATGCTACCCCCTTTCAAAACTCACATTTACAAGGTAAAAAATAAGGCAAGCGGAACATAGTAAATCATAAACCAAGGCTTTTTAAAATAGTGTTTTAGTAAAAACTATACATATATTTTATTGGAGCAGAAACTTTTATCATTTTATTTTACTTCCAACTATAGATATGACAAAGCTAGCGTTTTTTATTTTATTAAAGACAAATACATGGAAATAGTAATAATAAAAGGCTTGACAAATTTGTTAAAAATCTAGAAACCAGACAATATTCAATTCTCATGGATTTTTTTTGTTTGACTTGAGTACATACATATGCATGTGATACATACTAATAGATTTTCTGTTTGTCTGTCTATAAATTAGGATCATTGTCAGTGGCAGCTGGTAAAGTTTTTTTTTTTTTTTTTAAATCTTTTTATTGAGGTTCTGAGCAAGGCATACATGAAAAGTGAAAAACAAACACAGTGATAGGAAACTGTAGGAAACATATTGTACAATTCTGCACGACACCATTATACATTTCTAAAAGGTAGATGCAAAAGCAAACTATTCAAGAGTTATGCCTAATAGTCTGTGTGCCTCCTAGTTGACAAAGGAGGCCACTTTTGGACCTCATTCATATATACAGGATCATAGATAGGGGGCTATGTCTAGTGAGGAGTCCACTCTTGTATCTCTAAGTGAGAACCTCTTTTATATAAATTTAATAGTGACTCATATAGGAATACGGGGCAGTATAGTATTATGTTTGACAAAGTCACACATAGATTTAGGATATTTGGTATACACAAGGTAGGGTTGTTTTTACACTACGTTATATTCGATGTGGCAAATAAACTTAACCAACTTTCTTATAATTCAATAGGCCATTATTGAACCCAAGCTAGATATTAACTCGGGGTTGGGAAAAAAACAAAGAAAGAGAAAACCATTTAGCACATTCAGTTAGTAGGTAATGTTAAAGATTATGGGGGTGCGGCATTGGCAAGAGAAGCCGCGTATTTAACCCTCCTATACTAGGAGGTATATTCAGGTGGCGGAGGGGGGGAGGTAGTAGTATGGAGATGAGAGTCAAGAAAGATTAACTGGCGTGAACTAGAAGAACGTGTTTTTAAATCACCTTAACTAGGTGAGACATTATAGTTGGGAGAAGAGGAAAGGGTGGTTGTATAGAGTGTGGTATAGGAACAGAATCATTTATATTATACTAACTCAGAAGTGGGGTGAGCTACAGTATTGCTCTCAGGAGCATATGGGTTACCAAGGGAATGATGCAAAAGGGTTGGTTGCTTATTGGGCCTCTGACCAATTTGGCCCGTTAGAGCCTAAAGAACTATATCTTTTGTTTAGACATGACTAAGATAGGGTTCTATATGGAGGGGAACCACCAGTCAGAGTAGTCATGTGGGTCCGGCCCACTGAGGTGACGTGACAAATACTCCTCCCCAGTATGCACATTAATAAATAATTAAGTCTGCAACAAACATCTCACATTAGTTATAAAAAGCAGGTTGAAGTCCCAGCCGAGCCGTCCCGGCCGCAGACGGCACAGCAAGACCCATTTTAGTGAGCAGACAGGAGGACTACATAAATATTACCAATGCAGTGCATTAAACAGCGTAGTCAGTGAAGTGTGGAGTATGGGGGTTCCAAAATGTTAAAGAGGGCAGCCTGGGAAGCCATAAGTGTATTATAAATACATACATAAATTACTCATTAAATTAATAAGTTTGAACTGAAAGACATCAGATGCACATCCATACAAGCATAATATGAGAGCAAGGTATCTAAGTAGGAAGTGCGCAGGGCCAACTGTTAGCTATGGAATATAAATTATAACAGACTACGGCCTAGATTTAGAGTTCGGCGGTAAAAGGGCTGTTAACGCTCCGCGGGTTTTTTTCTGGCCGCACCATAAATTTAACTCTGGTATCGAGAGTTCAAACAAATGCTGCGTTAGGCTCCAAAAAAGGAGCGTAGAGCATTTTTACCGCAAATGCAACTCTCGATACCAGAGTTGCTTACGGACGCGGCCGGCATCAAAAACGTGCTCGTGCACGATTCTCCCATAGGAAACAATGGGGCTGTTTGAGCTGAAAAAAAACCTAACACCTGCAAAAAAGCAGCGTTCAGCTCCTAACGCAGCCCCATTGTTTCCTATGGGGAAACACTTCCTACGTCTGCACCTAACACCCTAACATGTACCCCGAGTCTAAACACCCCTAACCTTACACTTATTAACCCCTAATCTGCCGCCCCCGCTATCGCTGACCCCTGCATTACACTTTTAACCCCTAATCTGCCGCTCCGTAAACCGCCGCCACCTACGTTATCCCTATGTACCCCTAATCTGCTGCCCCTAACACCGCCGACCCCTGTATTATATCTATTAACCCCTAACTTGCCCCCCACAACGTCGCCGCAAGCTACTTAAAATAATTAACCCCTAATCTTCCGACCGCAAATCGCCGCCACCTACGTTATCCCTATGTACCCCTAATCTGCTACCCCTAACATCGCCGACCCCTATGTTATATTTATTAACCCCTAATCTGCCCCCCACAACGTCGCCGACACCTACCTACACTTATTAACCCCTAATCTGCCGAGCGGACCTGAGCGCTACTATAATAAAGTTATTAACCCCTAATCCGCCTCACTAACCCTATCATAAATAGTATTAACCCCTAATCTGCCCTCCCTAACATCGCCGACACCTAACTTCAATTATTAACCCCTAATCTGCCGACCGGAGCTCACCGCTATTCTAATAAATGTATTAACCCCTAAAGCTAAGTCTAACCCTAACACTAACACCCCCCTAAGTTAAATATAATTTTTATCTAACGAAATAAATTAACTCTTATTAAATAAATAATTCCTATTTAAAGCTAAATACTTACCTGTAAAATACATCCTAATATAGCTACAATATAAATTATAATTATATTATAGCTATTTTAGGATTAATATTTATTTTACAGGCAACTTTGTAATTATTTTAACCAGGTACAATAGCTATTAAATAGTTAAGAACTATTTAATAGTTACCTAGTTAAAATAATTACAAATTTACCTGTAAAATAAATCCTAACCTAAGATATAATTAAACCTAACACTACCCTATCAATAAAATAATTAAATAAACTACCTACAATTACCTACAATTAACCTAACACTACACTATCAATAAATTAATTAAACACAATTGCTACAAATAAATAAAATTAAATAAACTATCTAAAGTACAAAAAATAAAAAAGAACTAAGTTACAGAAAATAATAAAATATTTACAAACATAAGAAAAATATTACAACAATTTTAAACTAATTACACCTACTCTAAGCCCCCTAATAAAATAACAAACCCCCCAAAATAAAAAATTCCCTACCCTATTCTAAAATACAAATATTACAAGCTCTTTTACCTTACCAGCCCTGAACAGGGCCCTTTGCGGGGCATGCCCCAAGAATTTCAGCTCTTTTGCCTGTAAAAAAAAACATACAATACCCCCCCCCCAACATTACAACCCACCACCCACATACCCCTAATCTAACCCAAACCCCCCTTAAATAAACCTAACACTACCCCCCTGATGATCTTCCTACCTTGTCTTCACCATGCCAGGTTCACCGATCCGTCCTGGCTCCAAGATCTTCATCCACCCCAAGCGGGGGCTAGACATCCACTGAAGAAGTCCAGAAGAGGGTCCAAAGTCTTCCTCCTATCCGGCAAGAAGAGGACATCCGGACCGGCAAACATCTTCTCCAAGCGGCATCTTCTATCTTCTTCCATCCGATGACGACCGGCTCCATCTTGAAGACGTCCAGCGCGGATCCATCCTCTTCTTCCGACGACTAGACGACGAATGACGGTTCCTTTAAGGGACGTCATCCAAGATGGCGTCCCTCGAATTCCGATTGGCTGATAGGATTCTATCAGCCAATCGGAATTAAGGTAGGAATTTTCTGATTGGCTGATGGAATCAGCCAATCAGAATCAAGTTCAATCCGATTGGCTGATCCAATCAGCCAATCAGATTGAGCTCGCATTCTATTGGCTGTTCCGATCAGCCAATAGAATGCGAGCTCAATCTGATTGGCTGATTGGATCAGCCAATCGGATTGAACTATATTCTGATTGGCTGATTCCATCAGCCAATCAGAAAATTCCTACCTTAATTCCGATTGGCTGATAGAATCCTATCAGCCAATCGGAATTCGAGGGACGCCATCTTGGATGACGTCCCTTAAAGGAACCGTCATTCGTCGTCTAGTCGTCGGAAGAAGAGGATGGATCCGCGCTGGACGTCTTCAAGATGGAGCCGGTCGTCATCGGATGGAAGAAGATAGAAGATGCCGCTTGGAGAAGATGTTTGCCGGTCCGGATGTCCTCTTCTTGCCGGATAGGAGGAAGACTTTGGACCCTCTTCTGGACTTCTTCAGTGGATGTCTAGCCCCCGCTTGGGGTGGATGAAGATCTTGGAGCCAGGACGGATCGGTGAACCTGGCATGGTGAAGACAAGGTAGGAAGATCATCAGGGGGGTAGTGTTAGGTTTATTTAAGGGGGGTTTGGGTTAGATTAGGGGTATGTGGGTGGTGGGTTGTAATGTTGGGGGGGGGGGTATTGTATGTTTTTTTTTACAGGCAAAAGAGCTGAAATTCTTGGGGCATGCCCCGCAAAGGGCCCTGTTCAGGGCTGGTAAGGTAAAAGAGCTTGTAATATTTGTATTTTAGAATAGGGTAGGGAATTTTTTATTTTGGGGGGCTTTGTTATTTTATTAGGGGGCTTAGAGTAGGTGTAATTAGTTTAAAATTGTTGTAATATTTTTCTTATGTTTGTAAATATTTTATTATTTTCTGTAACTTAGTTCTTTTTTATTTTTTGTACTTTAGATAGTTTATTTAATTTTATTTATTTGTAGCAATTGTGTTTAATTAATTTATTGATAGTGTAGTGTTAGGTTAATTGTAGGTAATTGTAGGTAGTTTATTTAATTATTTTATTGATAGGGTAGTGTTAGGTTTAATTATATCTTAGGTTAGGATTTATTTTACAGGTAAATTTGTAATTATTTTAACTAGGTAACTATTAAATAGTTCTTAACTATTTAATAGCTATTGTACCTGGTTAAAATAATTACAAAGTTGCCTGTAAAATAAATATTAATCCTAAAATAGCTATAATATAATTATAATTTATATTGTAGCTATATTAGGATGTATTTTACAGGTAAGTATTTAGCTTTAAATAGGAATTATTTATTTAATAAGAGTTAATTTATTTCGTTAGATAAAAATTATATTTAACTTAGGGGGGTGTTAGTGTTAGGGTTAGACTTAGCTTTAGGGGTTAATACATTTATTAGAATAGCGGTGAGCTCCGGTCGGCAGATTAGGGGTTAATAATTGAAGTTAGGTGTCGGCGATGTTAGGGAGGGCAGATTAGGGGTTAATACTATTTATGATAGGGTTAGTGAGGCGGATTAGGGGTTAATAACTTTATTATAGTAGCGCTCAGGTCCGCTCGGCAGATTAGGGGTTAATAAGTGTAGGTAGGTGTCGGCGACGTTGTGGGGGGCAGATTAGGGGTTAATAAATATAACATAGGGGTCGGCGATGTTAGGGGTAGCAGATTAGGGGTACATAGGGATAACGTAGGTGGCGGCGATTTGCGGTCGGAAGATTAGGGGTTAATTATTTTAAGTAGCTTGCGGCGACGTTGTGGGGGGCAAGTTAGGGGTTAATAGATATAATACAGGGGTCGGCGGTGTTAGGGGCAGCAGATTAGGGGTACATAAGTATAACGTAGGTGGCGGTCGGCAGATTAGGGGTTAAAAATTTTAATCGAGTGGCGGCGATGTGGGGGGACCTCGGTTTAGGGGTACATAGGTAGTTTATGGGTGTTAGTGTACTTTAGGGTACAGTAGTTAAGAGCTTTAGAAACCGGCGTTAGCCAGAAAGCTCTTAACTCCTGCTATTTTCAGGCGGCTGGAATCTTGTCGTTAGAGCTCTAACGCTCACTGCAGAAACGACTCTAAATACCAGCGTTAGAAAGATCCCATTGAAAAGATAGGCTACGCAAATGGCGTAGGGGGATCTGCGGTATGGAAAAGTCGCGGCTGAAAAGTGAGCGTTAGACCCTTTCCTGACTGACTCCAAATACCAGCGGGCGCCCAAAACCAGCGTTAGGAGCCTCTAACGCTGGTTTTGACGGCTACCGCCGAACTCTAAATCTAGGCCTACGTGTGTCTTACAGGACTATGCAAGATATATATAAACAACAAGTTAAGCTATACAAATAATTGAATTGAACATGGCGTTTGTTGGATCTGTGAGAGACATGACATGCAGTCTGCAGCTCTAACAATCATAAACAACCACAGTACTACAAACAAAATAAAACCAACCCAACGTAACTAGTGACTATGAGATAAACATTCTGCATATCTAGAGGAGAGGAATACGTGATCCCTGGGGGTGTCAAACAAAAACAGTAAATGTTCAGCATGGCAGATAAGCGTCTCACTTTTAAATCGCTCCCAAACAAGCAATAGTTTCTTTTAGTGAACATAAAGAAATCATCTCCACGCCAGCCTCCATACTGAAGAAAAAAAGTGTCTCTTCATTCCCCATCTCCACAAGTGTTCCTTATGGGACATAGCCAGAGAGATGGTTATCAAACACAGTGCCCTGTGTTTAGAGTGCCGGATCCGCCACATTCTGGGCCATTTATAGTGTAATATGTCACTTCACATATGTGTCCGCTGGCACAGACAACTGTTAGCATGTGTGCGAGCTCCTATAGCTTGCAACTTACCCCCAGGGTCCCAAAGTCTCAGCAAAGAGTGAATTGCGCAGGGTATTGCGCTAACTTGTAATGGAGTCTGTGTCCCGCTGATAGAGGGTGAATCAGAAGCAAAACGTAAGTAGGTATTCTGTTGGGTTATTGCTCTCCCTACTTGTGCAGGGCTCCGCTGACTTGCTTTAACGATCTGCTGCGTTACTACCGCCTCGATGGTAAGTTCAACAGCGGTTATACCCAGAGAATGTTCTCCCTCCTGCATTTTTCCCCAGTGCGGTATGGCTCGATTAGACTCCCTCTTTGCGGTAGCATCCCGCTCTTCTTCCGATATACTGTAGGTAAGGGGTAGGCGCCGGGGCCCCAGAGCACCACCCCCATCCCTATCAAGTGAGAGATGCTTGGAGAGGCCGGGGTGCCAGGTCTGATAGCCGTCTTTACTGTGCGGGGCTGCATACAACTTATCTGCCAAGCTGGCGTGGTGGGTATCGAGTAAGCGCCTCAATTCTTCTAAGAAGCAGGACGGAGTCTGCATATTTCAGGCTGAGTAGGGAACTGTTAGGAGAAACAGGTTTTCAGCTCTCTCAGAGCCAAATAGATAGCGGAGGGCCTGTAAATGAAGGAAATTGTCCTCAAAATGGCGGCTCTTTCTCCCTGCTTCACAGTGCAAGAGAGCAGCGGCGGGCAGGTACAGTCTCTCCGGGTCCATTAAAGATTATATCAATAAGATACCAGCTCTTGGGCTACTCCCCAACCGTTTTGGGTATAGAAGGATAGTTGCAGATTATGGAGAAACCCCTAAATTAGGATCCTGGGCCCGGGAGCTGCACCTGAACACGTCTGTCCTGCTCTGCAGATGGCTCCGCCCCAGCTGGTAAAGTTTTAATCTGGTGGGGCAGCTTGTTATTATTCATTGTTTTAATACAGATTTCTATTATTTATTTAGTAGTTTATGTCAATATGTTATAGAATTTAGCTTAAACCTAGTTGACTTCACATGAAAGATACTGGTCATTATTTTTAATCAGAAATAAATCACTAAATAAAATAAAACTCTCAAGAAGATAACCAGGGACAACACACAATGGGCATGTTTCTTTTTTTACCACTGTTTGTTAAGATGGCTCTATTTTGAGCAAACTATTGGCATTAGACACTTGCAGCAGAATAATGATAATAATAATAATAATATTAATAATAATAATAATAATAATAATAATACATTGCTTATGTTTGTGGAGAACAGTTTAAAATGACTTTAACCACTAAAAAGCATTGTAGGAATAAAACATATACTGAGAAATTCAGCAGGTTTGGTAAATTTAAAAGACAACATATGCATCTTATTTAGAGTCGGCTACAACTAGCACTCCTCACTTTTATATCTTACAATTACTTTGTTTTAACCCTACAAATGCATCTATTTTTAAACTGTTTAAATCCAAACTGTTTCTTTTAATACAATCTCTTAAGTTTATAGAAAAATGTTTAGCAACTTACATGTTGCTTTAAGGTTTTTTTTGTTTGTCATTGAATGATGCAGAACTTTACATGGCAATGCATTGCAGTTCTCTCTGATCTCTAAAGAGTTAAGATGTATTCAGATAAACATGCAAATATTGAAAGGAAATCAAGAGTTATATCTGATTTGATGTGACAATCTAAAAAACATTTGAATATTGCATGGTGATATTTGTAGTGCTCTTCACTCTTATTATCTATGTCGGCAGCTGCGCATGTCTTAATGATAAGTTTATATTGAAGGGACAGGAAGAGGAGGGTCTACACATAACAATGCTGCATGGGGCAGTTTAAGAATTGCCCATTAAGGTGGAAGGGAGAAAAAAAGACTATTGGGAGACATATCCCATAGAAAACAGTAGCCACAGCTTTTTCGTTTTACTAAAGTGCATAGTTACTCTGCCTTTCTTTTCAGGAAGAGACAAAATTTGGGTATTCAATATAGAATAACATTTTTAAGATAATAACCTGCAGTGTTCTCCATAGAAAAGTTAAAAGTGGTCGAGTGGGGGGTAGTGTAATATTTTCTAATATTATATAATTTTCAGCTATTCAAAGCACAATTCTTGGTTCATTTTAGTCCAAGCTGGCATTTCAACACCTTTTTGACACTGTCCATGTCTTGAGATATACTTTTTCAAGGACCTTTGTTGTATCCGGTTTCACAGAGCTTCAGGTTGCCAGGATAATTGCTGAGTTTGTCTGTTTACTGTGTCAAGTAATTTAGACACTTCTGAAAGCTAGAAAGAAATCCACATCAAATGTGTATTTCAGAACTTGGGATAAGTATTTTACCGTGGATGATTCAACTATGCCTCCACAGAAAATATTCATCTATCTCAGTTATTTAAAATCTTAGATCTCAGTTTTTCTGAAAGGACTTAGTGCTCCAACTCTGAAAATGTGAATTTCTGCTATTTTAGCTATATCTGTGAGAAATGGTCACAAGATCCTTTAGTGAATCAATTGTTTCAAGCTTCGGCCCATATCCATCCAGATAAGAAAACTACAGTTCCATACTGAGTTCTTCCTTTAGACCTGGAAGCCTTTATGTATATTCATTGCAAGTCCCTACATGAAGTTTCTTTTTGAGTTATCACCCTGAAGACCATTTTTCTTGTTGTGTCAGAATTTCAAGCACGGTCTGTGTGGCAATCTTTCCTTGTTTTCCATCAGGATCAAGTTATTTTGTGAACTCTTAGTGAGTTTCAATTTACCTTCTGTCATGGAAAACATGAAAGTCAAGAAATGTCTATATATGATCTTGATGTGGTTCGTCACCCTCACATTTGTAGTAAACAGACACATGCAATATGTCAGACTGATAATTTCTTAATAATTTCCAAGGATCAGACTCCTACAATATCAACTTTTTCTAGCTTGATGGTTCAAGCTTTTTCCAGATTGTACAAGCAAAAAATGAGCAGTTTCCCAAGGGGCTCAGCGTACACTTGACTAGTGCAGTCTCAGCATTAGGGTGCTTTTGAAGCAGATGCCAGACCAGAGGAATTTTATCATGTTGTAGTTAGGTAGTTTCTTCTTACTCTTTTTCACATTATAATCTTGATGTGTGCCAGTCAATTTCTGCAGCATTTGGTCGCAAGGTTTTGCCTTTTTCCTAGAATAAATTGAATTGAATTATTACTTCTTTTTTTTTCTTCCTATCCAAATGTGTGTAGTTTTTTTTTACTGCTTTGGTAGTCATCTCACTGGTAAGCATTAAAAGGTGGTAGGGCCAAGATAACTAGAAATAAAAAAAAATATATAAGCAATATATTTTGGCCCATATCCCTGGGTAATGCTTACCAGGCTCCCTCCCTTTTGCCTTATCTACCTGTTAGGATGGACAACACTAGTAGAAGGAGGGGGCAGTGTTAAAGAAGGTACCTTCTGGAAATCCAGGATCACTTTAATCTCCTAAGGACCACAAACAGCTTTATAGATGATATGCATAGTGCTGCTATGGCTGTTTTTGTCAACAGGAGCCTTATTATCAAATCTTGTTTGGCAGATATTGTCTCTACGAGCAAGCTTTTATCTAATCTCTTTCAGGGTAAAATACTGTTAATCTAAGGACTGGATCCATGCATTTCCACCAGTCACTGGAGGCAACAGAGCTTTCTTACTACAAGGGTAAAAATTGAAAAATAAACTTAGAACCTTGGGACATTTTTGTTCTTTTTGGCAGGCAAAAAACTAAAAAGCTTCCTCTTCCTCTGCCCAGTGATTGGGTTCTCCCAAAAAGTTTTGGAAACACAACAGTTTCTGGTCTAAAAGCAAACAGACCAAGAAGTCCACTCCATGCAGGTGCAGCCCCCATAACAGACCAGTTTCTGGTAGGAGGCAGATTGAGTCTCTTTTGTGAGACTTGGAAGGAGTCTCACATTAAAGCTATTCTTCAACTGCTTCACGGTCATGGTTGGACAATCCATTTACTGAAGTTACTTAATTCTTCAGATTAGGGCCAATCATTGATTCAGTGTTTATGCGCCTTTCACTAACAGAACAATGCAGGGTCAAACTGCAACAGGCAAGTGCTCATCTTCAACAAACTTTCCTTCCTTCTGTTGCTCAATACGTGGATTTTGTGGGCCTCTTGGTAACTGTCACAAATGCAGTTCCTCTTGCCAGGTTTCATCTTTGGCCTCTTTAACTTCAATGCTTCAACAGTCTTAGAAGGTCTTATTAGATCACAAGACAGACAGTCTTTAACATAGTGGCGACTCACTAATCCCCTGTTCAGAGGACTTCCTTCCTTTGGCCAGTGATCACCACAGACACCAGCATAAATAGTTGGGTAACAGTCTGGGAGTCCCATAGAACGCTAGGAGTTTGATCTCAGGTGACAAGGTTACCAATAGGCATCCTGGAACTCCTCAGGGCTCTTCAGAGTTGGCCAAACTTCAGACAGGAACATGTTTTACAATTCCAGTCAGGCAATATTACTGCAGTATCCTGCATAATAAGATGAGCAGAATGTGTCACCATTACCTAATCTCAGCCATTCTTATCCTGGTAGTGAACAGTTAAGACGGAGACTTTCTCAGTTACCAGTGCCTTCACATTGGGGAGTGGTCTCTGAACCAGGAGGTATTTGACTAGCTAGTGAGACATTGGGGTCTGCCACAGATACACCTCATGCCTTCTCTCTTGAATAACAATCTTGCCCGCCATTGTGCCATGCCTCAAGATCTTCAGACAGGTCTAATAGATGCACTAGTGGTTCCCTGTTTGTTCATTTATTTTTTTCTTCTGTTTGTTTTGCTATCCAAAGTTATAGCCAGGATCAAACCAGAATGAGCTTCAGCATTTCTTATTGCTCTGGCATAGCCTTGCAGGACTTGGTATGCATATCTAATTTAAATGTCTCGCCTTGGCATCTTCCTCTCAGAAAAGACCTTTTTTTTAAAGGACCTTGATTTCATCAGGATCACAAAACATTCAATTGAATGCCTAGTTCTATCTCAAATAGGTTTCTCTGATAAGGTTATTCATACCTTTATTCAGGCCAAAAATCTTGTTACTAGGGGTATCTATAATAAGGCGTTGAAAACATTTTTGTGCTAAAAAAAAGTTACTGTTGGAATTCTAGGGTTCTTATCAGCCAATTCTCTTAAGGGCAGGTGTGTCCATCCTATATTATTTGAAAATTGCCAACTTTACTGATATTCAGACCAAATCACAATCAGGCCGGTGATTTGACCAGTTACTCCTCCTTCAAGCCTCTATCTGATTTTAAGGGGTTTTTCAAGCCCTTCCATTTGAACCTATGCATGTTATATACTTTCAACTTTTTTCCTGGAAGGTTCTTTTTCTCTTAGATATTTTTTACGGACAGAAAAGTTTCTGAGCTCTCGGTTTTGTCTTGCAATCATCCTTTTCGCAATTGTTTTATCAGGACAATGTTTTACTTCGAACAAACTATTCATTACTTCCCAAGGTAGTATCTACTGATACTATCAATCAAGAAATTGTGGTTCCATCTTTATGCCTGGCTCAAAAAAAATCTTCAGGATTGTCTTCTTCACAACTTTGATGTGGTGAGGGCATTAGAATTCTAAGTTGAAGCTATAAAGGAGTTTAGACTTTCTTCTTTGCTGTTCGTCCATTTCTCTGGACCTTGCAAATGACATAAAGCTACAAAATTACTTTAGCCTATAAACTTAATTCATAACATATATTTGGCCATGTAGAAGACTCCCCCTGACCACCTTACTGCTAATTCAAATAGGGCAGTTTGCACTTCTTAGGCTTTTCGTCATGAAGCTTCTATAGACCAGATATGCAAGGTGGGTTTTTCTTTGCGCACAGGTCGTAGTGCCTGATAAGTAACATTAATTTAACTGTATTGTCCACCCCTAAACATGGAAGTCTTGTGGACTTCAGTGCCTGGGTATAAGATCCAACATGTGATGACCTTGTGGACTCCCACCATATTATGAAAGAAAACAAAATTTATGCTTACCTGATGGTGAGAGTAAACAAGCCCGCCCTTCTTTTCTATGCAGTTAGCAACAGAACTTATTTTGCACTTAATTTGCCCACTTTGTCTTTTCTGGTTTCCCTCCATCCACATGTATAACTGAGAGATTCTGGGAAAGTGGGGAGGGAATTAAAGCTCTGGTATGTAGGGGTGCTTTTTCTTAACACATATCATTTGTGCGCTAACCAGGCACTGTGTTAGACCAACTGCACTAACCCAAATTAATAATGAATATTTTACATTTTAATGTTCTTCACATAGAAGAAGATGTTCTATTCATTTTTAAATATATATATAAATCTCTTTACCAGCACCTTTGGTCTTCAAGTCGAGGGAACACAGACCTGCTGCTTGGAGAAACTATATTACTGCCCATACTATTAAGTTGTGGGATACACTTACTAATAGTTTTCCCCTATTATTGGCCAGTTTACAAGGGGCGCTATTTAGTGCTCCTGCCCGTATTACAAGTTAAAAGTGAAAAGCTTGTGTGCGAGCAAAACCCGGCGCACGCTAGCCAAATATCACAACTAAGCTACGGTATTCTCCCCATTGAAGTCAATGGGGAGCGCAGAAGAAACACCAGACAGCAAATTTCAGCATTGGAAAATTTCACTTTCCAATGTTCTTCTCATACAGAACAATGTCATTGTTATTGTGAATATATATTTCTATATATATATATATATATGTGTGTATATCTATTTCTATAGATATATAGGTATAGAAATCTATTTTACATTAACAGTATCACATAGGATCTTATTATCTTGTGCACAGGATTATTTTGTAGTAAACAATTTAATCTTATTTATCATTGATAGATAGATAAATATGTGTGTGTTAACATGTTTCTGCACTTAAAGGGACATTCCATTCTAAATTTTAATACACATAGAGGAATTACTTTTTTTTTGGATAGAAACATATTTGCAATATAAAATATCACTGATTTAGTGTTAACATTTTTCTCTGTACGTGCATGGGAAGCATAGCTGGATATTCTCAGTGCACCAGCAACTGCTCAGAACGCCAGTGGGGCTTATATTATGTCAGAACTTAACAAATTGAGTCATTACCAGTTGGTACAAAGCACCTTAGTTTCTCGGAGCAAGTCCTGTGTTTAAATGATGGTGCACGGTGCATACTCAAATGAACTTTTGAAACAGCTATAGCTTTTATTAAAAGCATTTTTGCTAATACCTGTATATATAAAAAAGCTTCTATTCAAAACTGAAACACATCTATGTGGATTCCAGTTTTGTCTGGAATGTCCCTTTAAGCTCTCCATAACCAGTTTCCTTTTTTGTGTGTGTATGTGTTTTGTTTAAAACAGTCTGTGGGGCCTATTTATCATGATGTGAGTGGATATGATCCGATATTGCGGATCATGTCCGCTGCACATCGATAAATGCCGACAGCATACTCTTTCGGCATTTATCATTGCACCAGCAGTTCTGGTGAACTGCTGGTGCAATACCGTCCCCTGCAGATTTGCGGCCAATCAGCCGCTAGCAGGGGGTGTCAATCAACCCGATCGTATTGGATCGGGTTGATTTCCGGCGATGTCTCTCCGCCGCCTCAGAGCAGGCGGACAGGTTATGGAGTAGCGGTCCATACGGAGCTTGATAAATAGGCCCCTGAGTGTGTTTGTATTTCTGTATGTATGGGTGAGTGTGTAAGTGTGTCTGCCTGATATTATACATATTTCCATGTTAAAGAAACATTATAGCATTATAAGCATTTGACTACAGTTATTCAAAAGGAAAACTAGAGCTGTAGAATCTGTTGTCGCTCTACAAATAACTGATAGTAATAATGTACATTATTTTATGAATCACTGTAGTCATATGCTTATAATGCTATAACTTTAACTCATTCAATCTAACCAATTTCACTGGGCCAAAGCTGGTTTTATTACCTTTTCAATCATTGCATGTAACCATCAGTTTATGTTCTGTTCCTGTAAGGAACCCTTTGACATTACAGTTTGATTTTTTTAAGAGCACAACATGCACATTTAAAAATAAAGTTTAGTGTGCAGAAATATCCGAATATGGTAGGGAATGACAAGTCTGAACAAAACTTAGTTGTAATGTATTTACAATTGTTATGGGAATCATATGAAAACCAATGTGCTTGCAAGAGGTGTGTGTGTAAGATGTGTGTTTATGAGGGAGTGTGGGAGGTGTGAGTATGAGGGCTTGTGAGAGGGGTGTCTATGAGGGTTTGTTTGAGAAAGATGTGTGTGAAAGAGGTGTGTGTATATTTCTGTGTAAGACAGGTGGGTATGTATGAGGTGTGTATATGAGGGTGTGTGTGGTGTGTATATGGGGAGGGATAAGTGGTGCGCGAGAAGTGTATTTGTGAGGTGTGCGTGTGTGAGAGAAGTGTGTACATGAGAGGTGTGTGTGTGTGTACATGAGAGGTGTGTGTGAGAGCCCAAGACAAACAGGATTACTTTAGAGACCATCAAGCAGTCATTTGATGATCATCAAACTACTTTAGAAGACATTTACACATCATCAGACACCATCAGGCTTGTAAAATCATCAGCTAAGGTAAAAAATTCTGAGTGATGACTTCAGAATGATTAGCAGATTACCTTACTGATTACTTCACAAGCATGAACAGGGAGTGGACGTCTCTAAAATCATCTCATTTAAATATTTCGGCCTATGGGCATACTTCAGGATGGCTTCTGATGACTAGTCTGGAGTTATCGATTACTTCAGAATGACTCCAAGAAGATCATCCTTTTTGACTAGGGAGGGGTGTGTGTGGGATTGTGTGTGTTTATAAGTAGGTGGCTATGTGTGAGGAGGGGGCTGTGTATTAGGGAGGTTGAGAAGGGAATTGTGGGGGATAGCTAACAGGAGCTGCCTGGTTGTAAGGGGGGTTGAGAAGGTGAGAAGGGGGCTTTGTGAGGGAGAGCTGAGAGGGTAAGAAGTGGGCTGTGTTTGACGAAGCTGAGAGGGTGAGGAGGGGGTTCTGTGTGTGTGATGGAGCTGAGAGGGTGAGAAGGGGGTTGTGTGAGGGAGAGGGGAGTTGAGAGGGTAAGGAGGCAGCAAGGTGAGGGAGTTGGGGCTAAGAGGCTGAGGAGGGGGCTTTGTGAAGGAGAGTGAGGGTAAGAGAGTGAGGGGGCTGAGAAGCTGAGGAAAAGGTTGTGGGTTTTTTGGGGGGCCTTTATTGATTCTTTCACCGGGGGCCCTGAGGTTTCTCATTATGCCTCTGAACTGAGTTTTTTAACACCTGATTGTTGTGGATCATTTGGGAAGACAAGCAGCAAATGAACACTAGAAATAGCTTATTTCCCAAATACGTTTGTTGAAAGCCCATGCCCCCTCTTGCCCCGCCTCTGGATTTTTTTTGTGTGTGTGGGAACTTGCATGTACATAGCTATTATTTTGTCTCTTATTGTACTGTTCACTAAGTACTCCTTTCTTTACTGTTCTTTCTCTCTTATGTTTAAATATTGTTCTTTACTCTATGCATTACTGGAAAAACAGATTATTGACTTTAAAGATATGAGTTTCTGCATGCTATATGTTGAAGCTATTTGTACCTTAACAGTCTGATATTTTTTTGACACTATCTCTTCTCTCTGAGCAGATAATGTACTATTACAGTATCATCATTAGCCAAATGTGCTGTGTCATTGATTGCTGCCACAGAATCTGCTGTAACCACTTTGTTTATTTCCAGTGACACTGTTTCCTATATTGTAAAGGTTTCAAAATTCTAATAACTTATTCACCAAAACAAATAATATATATATATATATATGACCAAATATAAACATGTATTGATCAGATGTTCTGTTACTTTCATTAAAAACCATATTATTGTACAAATAATATATTCATTAAAATATAAATAAATATATCAATAAATATATTCATTTAAATGTAGATTAGAAAAGAAATCGTAGAATTTCATTCAAAACTTACAACCGCAGAAGATGAGGAAACAGAAGAGGAAAGTGTGAAGAATGAAGACATGACTTCACTGATTGGCAGCTTGAGTGACAAGTATGGCGGAAACACCTCTGATTTGTACAGCCAGCTAGAACTCCATTCCAGAGAAGAGAAAATCAATCAGATCATATTGCTGCAGGTATGAAAAAAAAAAATCTTTGTTATTATCACCAATGTGCACAGATGCATTTTAAGTTCAGCACTGTAAGCAATCTGCTGGAGGGCTAAGCCTTTGACCAATTAGACAATAATCTTTACAAATTTGCTTAAAGGGACACTGTGCTGTATGTATTTTCCCTCCATTTTTTTTCACTGACTTGTTAAACCTATTGTATAGAATTAACCATATTGAAAATTGATCCTTTAAGTCAGGGATGGCCAAATGGCCTCACAAGTGTTACATTGACTCTCTGCACTAGTTTCTGGGGGCCCCGGAAAAAGCAGAACTAACAATGTATGCCATAGTTTTTGTGGCACCAGGGAAAATTGGAACTATTTCAAATAAAAAAAAAAAAACAGAACCTTTCCTGCAACGTTAGCTAAACCTGGCCCTATACCACTGGAATATTTTAGGAAATATATTATTGGTTTGTTTGTTTAATAGGCATACATTTAAATGCTACAAATATATTGATCTGTAGCCCCTATGTGTTGGAAAGTTGTCCTTTCCTCCTATAGGTTTATTCTTGTTATTTAAATAGATGGGTTTAAATTGGCATGTTCTTGAGAACAATGGGTTGTGGTTTCAAAGATCAAAAACAATTATTGCAAATACAAAAATAAATTTGAAGGAACAATACATTTACTACTCTGAAGCAAAATTCGTTAAAATAAAGTAAGTGGAACCACATTTTACAATGTTCGTTTTAGTGCCGTCCACACTTACTCAGTGATGAAACTCCGGGAGCCCAACTCATCTGGCAAAAGAACTGAAAACCCTCAGTTCCAACCTGGTATTCAACCTCCCTAGCCAAAAGTCTATATATTACAAACTGTTCTCGGGATCCACATTATCCTGCCCAACCCCTGACAACCACTGCCCTCTTGCTCCCTGCTTCTCACTCTCTATAAATCAAATCCTGTTATGTTTCTAGAAATATCACACAAAAACATAATTTATGTAAGAACTTACCTGATAAATTTCTTTCTTTCATATTGGCAAGAGTCCATGAGCTAGTGACGTATGGGATATACAATCCTACCAGGAGGGGCAAAGTTTCCCAAACCTCAAAATGCCTATAAATACACTCCTCACCACACCCACAATTCAGTTTAACGAATAGCCAAGTAGTGGGGTGATAGAAAAAGGAGTAAAAAGCATCAAAAAAGGAACTGGAAATACAATTGTGCTTTATACAAAAAAACATAACCACCATAAAAAAGTGGGTCTCATGGACTCTTGCCAATATGAAAGAAATGAATATATCAGGTAAGTTCTTACATAAATTATGTTTTCTTTCTTGTAATTGGCAAGAGTCCATGAGAGGGAGGGATAAAAATAAAAACAGCCATTTTCCACTGAAAAAATTAAATCCACATCCAAAAAAATAAGTTTTTCTCATAATTGAAAAGAAAGAACTTAAAACATAAGCAGAGGAATCAAACTGAAACAGCTGCCTGAAGAACTTTTCTATCAAAAACTGCTTCCGAAGAGGCAAATACATAAAAACGGTAGCATTTAGTAGATTCATGCAAAGAAGACCAAGTTGCTGCTTTGCAAATCTGAACAACTGAAGCTTCATTCTTAAAAGCCCACAAAGTGGAAACTGATCTAGTAGAATGAGCTGTGATTCTCTGAGGGGGGGCCTGACCCGACTCCAAATAAGCCTGATGAATCAAAATCTTTAACCAGGATGCCAAGGAAATGGCAGATGCTTTCTGACCTTTCCTAGGACCAGAAAAGACAACAAATAGACTAGAAGTCTTCCTGAAATCTTTAGTAGCTTCAACATAATATTTCAAAGCTCTTACAACATCCAGATAATGTAAGGATCTCCCCAAAGAATTCTTAGGATTAGGACACAAAGAGGGAACAACAATTTCCCTATTAATGTTGTTAGAATTCACAACTTTAGGTAAAATCTTAACTGAAGTCCGCAAAACTACCTTATCCTGATGGAAAATCAGAAAAGGAGACTCACAAGAAATAGCAGATAACTCGGAAACTCTTCTAGCAGAAGAGATAGCCAAAAGGAACAACACTTTCCAAGAAAGTAGTTTAATATCCAAAGAATGCATAGGCTCAAAATGAGGAGCCTGTAAAGCTTTCAAAACCAAATTAAGACTCCAAGGAGGAGAGACTGATTTAATGACAGGCTTGATACGGACCAAAGCCTTCATAAAACAGTGAATATCAGGAAACTTACCAATCTTTCTGTGAAATAAAACAGAAAGAGCAGAGTTTTGTCCCTTCAAGGAACTTGCAGACAAACCTTTATCCAAACCATCCTGAAGAAACTGTAAAATTCTAGGAATTCTAAAAGAATGCCAGGAAAATTTATGAGAAGGACACCATGAGATATAAGTTTTCCAGACTCAATAATAAATCTTCCTAGAAACAAATTTACAAGCCTGTAACATAGTATCAATTACTGATTCAGAGAAACCTCTATGACTAAGCACTAAGCGTTCAATTTCCATACCTTCAAATTTAGCGATTTGAGATCCTGATGGAAAAACGGTCCTTGAGACAGAAGGTCTGGTCTTAAAGGAAGTGGCCAAGGTTGGCAACAGGACATCTGGATAAGATCTGCATACCAAAACCTGTGAGGCCATGCTTGTGCTACCAGAAACACAAACAATTGTTCCAAGATGATCTTGGAGATCACTCTTGGAAGAAGAACTAGAGGCGGGAAGATATAAGCAGGTTGGTAAAACCAAGGAACTGCTAACGCATCCACCAACTCCGTCTGAGGATCCCTGGACCTGGACAAGTACCTGGCAAGTTTCTTGTTTAGATGGGAAGCCATCAGATCTATTTCTGGAAGACCCCACATCTGAACAATCTGAAAAAACACATCTGGATGGAGAGACCACTCCCTCGGATGTAAAGTCTTACGGCTGAGATAATCCGCTTCCCAATTGTCTACACCTGGGATATGTACCACAGAAATTAGACAAGAGCTGGATCCTGCCCAAGAAAGTATCCAAGATACTTCTTTCATAGCTAGGGGACTGTGAGTCCCACCCTGATGATTGACATATGCCACAGTTGTGATATTGTCTGTCTGAAAACAAATGAATGGTTCTCTCTTCAACAGAGACCAAACCTGAAGAGCCCTGAAAATAGCACAGAGTTCTAAAATATTGATTGGTAACCTCGCCTCTTGAGATTTAAAACCCCTTGTGCTGTCAGAGAACCCCAGACAGCTCCCCAACCTGAAAGATTTGCATCTGTTGTGATTACAGTCCAGGTTGGACGAACAGGAGGCCCCTTGAGCTATACGATGGTGATTTAACCACCAAGCTAGAGAGAGTCAAACATTGGGATTTAAGGATATTAATTGTGATATCCTTGTATAATCCCAGCACCATTGATTCAGCATACAAAGCTGAAGAGATCTCATATGAAAATGAGCAAAGGGGATCTCGTCCGATGCTGCAGTCATGAGACCTAAAACTTCCATGCACATAGCCACTATAAGGAATTATTGAGACTGAAGGTTTTGACAAGGTGAAACCAATTTTATTCATCTCTTGTCTGTTAGAGACAGAGTCATGGACACTGAATCTATCTGGAAACCTAAAAAGGTGACCCTTGTCTGAGGGATCAAGGAACTTTTTGGTAAATTGATCCTCCAACCATGTCTTTGAAGACACAACAGTAGTTGATTTGTGTGAGATTCGGCAGAATGTAAAGACTGAGCTAGTACCAAGATATCATCCAAATAAGGAAACACCGCAATACCCTGTTCTCTGATTACAGAGAGTAGGGTACCGAGAACCTTTGAAAAAATTCTTGGAGCTGTCACTAGGCCAAACAGAAGAGTGACAAATTGGTAATGCTTGTCTAGAAAAGAGAATCTCAGAAATCGATAGTGGTCTGGATGAATCGGAAGATTCAATGAAGATATGCATCCTGTAAGTCTATCGTGGACATATAATGACTTTGCTGAACAAAAGGCAGAATAGTCTTTATAGTCACCATTTTGAAAGTTGGCACTCTTACAAAACGATTCAAAATTTTCAGATCCAGAACTGGCCTGAATGAATTTTCTTTTTTTGGGACAATGAATAGATTTGAATAAAACCCCAGACCCTGTTCCTGAAACGGAACTGGTTTGATTACCCCTGAAAGCTCTAGATCTTAAACACACTTCAGAAAAGCCTGAGCCTTCACTGGATTTGCTGGAACGTGTGAGAGAAAAAATCTTCTCACAGGAGGTCTTACTCTGAAACCTATTTGATACCCTTGAGAGACAATACTTTTGGATTTTGGACAGAATCTGCCCAAAATGTTTTGGAAAAATTTTAATCTGCCCCCCACCAGCTGAGCTGGAATGAGGGCCGCACCTTCATGCGGACTTGGGGGCTGGCTTTGGTTTCTTAAAAGGCTTGAATTTATTCCAACTTGGAGAAGGTTTCCATTTGGAACCAGATTCTTTGGGGGAAGGATTGGCTTTCTGTTCCTTATTCTGACGAAAAGAACGAAAACGATTAGAAGCTTTAGATTTACCCTTAGATCTTTTATCCTGAGGTAAAAAAACTAGCTTCCCCCCAGTGACAGTTGAAATAATTAAATCCAACTGAGAACCAAATAAATTGTTACCTTGGAAAGAAAGAGATAGTAATCTAGATTTAAATACCATGTCAGCATTCCAATATTTGAGCCACAAAGCTCTTCTAGCTAAAATAGCTAAAGACATAGCTTTAACATCAATATTGATGATATCAAAAATAGCATTACAGATAAAATGATTAGCATATTGAAGCAAGCGAACAATGCTATACAAATCAGAATCTGTTTCCTGTTGCGCTAAGCTTTCCAACCAAAAAGTTGATACAGCTGCAACATCATCCATGGATATAGCAGGCCTAAAAATGTAGCCAGAAAATAAATAAGCTTTCCTTAGATAAGATTCAAGTTTCCTATCTAAAGGGTGCTTAAAAGAAGTACCATCTTCAATAGGAATAGTAGTACGTTTGGCAAGAGTAGAAATAGCCCCATCAATTTTGGGGATTTTTTCCCAAAACCCCAATCTAACTGCTGGCAAAGGATACAACTTTTTAAACCTAGAAGGACTAAAAGAAGTACCAGGCCTATTCCATTCCTTTGAAATCATATCAGAAATAGCATTAGGAACTGGAAAAACCACTGGAGTAACCACAGGAGGTTTATAAACAGAATTTAACTGTTTACTAGTTTTAGTATCAAGAGGTCTAGTTTCCTCAATATCCAAAGTAATCAACACCTCTTTTAACAAGGAACGAATATACTCCATCTTAAAGAGATAAGTAGATTTGTCTTTGTCAATATCTGAGGTAGGATCTTCTGAACCAGATAGATCCTCATCAGAGGAGGATAATTCAGTATGTTGTCGGTCATTTGAAATTTCATCAACCTTATGAAAAGTTTTAAAAGACCTTTTACGTTTATTAGAAGGCAGAATAGCAGACAAAGCTTTCTGAATCGCATTAGCAATAAAATCTTTTATATTCACAGGAATATCATGTACAATAGATGTTGAAGGAACAAAAAGCATTGTACTAGTACTGATGGATACATTCTCTGCATGTAAAACTTATCATGACAACTGTTACATACTACAGCTGGAGATATAATCTCCGCTAACTTACAACAGATACATTTAGCTTTGGTAGAACTGTTATCAGGCAGCAGGGTTCCAACAGTGGTTTCTGAGACAGGATCAGATTGAGACATCTTGCAAATGTAAGAGAAAAAAACAACATATAAAGCAAAATTATCAATTTCATTATATGGCAGTTTCAGGAATGGGAAAAAATGCAAACAGCATAACCCTCTGAGCATAAAAAAAAAGGCAAGAGGCATATAGGAAGTCGGGTTTAAATAATTAAATTATATGACGCACAACGCAAAATGAAATTTTTTGGCGCTAACAACATCCGGAAATGCTGCAACTCGCGTCATGGCAGACTCAACCTTGTGCAAGGAAACCTGGTGTCAACTAAGACGCCGGAAATTACGAATTTGTGTCACCGTACGTACCTTCGCGGCAAAAAAGAATGACGCAATAAATATCAGCATTTTGAGACCTTGCAAGCCTAATTTTGCCCACGAAAATTAATGGAAAAGCAGTCAATTTGAAGAAAAGACTATACCCCAGGTAAGAAAAATAACTTCCTAAATATGTTTCCCAATTTTGAAACTTATAGTCTGCAAAAGGAAATATACATAAACCTGACTCATGGCAAATATAAGTACAATACATATATTTAAAACTTTATATTAATACATAAAGTGCCAAACCATAGCTGAGAGTGTCTTAAGTAATGAAAACATAGTTACCGAAAGACACCCATCCACATATAGCAGATAGCCAAACCAGTACTGAAACGGTTATCAGTAGAGGTAATGGAATATGAGAGTATATCGTCGATCTGAAAAGGGAGGTAGGAGATGAATCTCTACGACCGATAACAGAGAACCTTTGAAAAGAATTCCTGTGAGGAAAACCATAGAATCAATAGGTGATACTCTCTTCACATCCCTCTAACAAACACTGTACTCTGAGAGGAATCGGGCTTCAAAATGCTGAGAAGAGCATATCAACGTAGAAATCTTAGCACAAACTTACTTCACCACCTCCATAGGGAGGCAAAGTCTGTAAAACTGAATTGTGGGTGTGGTGAGGTGTGTATTTAAAGGCATTTTGAGGTTTGGGAAACTTTGCCCCTCCTGGTAGGATTGTATATCCCATACGTCACTAGCTCGACTCTTGCCAATTACATGAAAGAAATTGTATATCTGGTTCAAGAATACAATTTTGGACACTCTGCTTTAATTTAAATTAACCCTGCGTATTCCTTAAATAATTACTCAGTGCAGTAGAATTACATAATTAACAAGTGCATAATAAAAAGACAATTTGGTAAAACCTATTCTAAATTTCATATAAGCATAAGATTTTTTTCTGACAAATGTATTTTTTCTCCCATTTTCCGCCCCCTCGTATCATGTGACAGACATCAGCCAATCACAGACTAGTATACGTATACCCTGTGAGCTTGTGCACATTCTCAGTAGGATTTTGTTCCCCAGAAAGTGTGCATATAAAAAGACTGTAAATTGGAAAGTGTCTTCAAACTGCATGCTCTAACTGAATAATAAAAGTTTATTTTGACTGGAGTGTCCCTTTAATATAAGTTTGATTCAGAAAGTCAAAAGTTTGCAACCTCCCAAAACACCTGTAGGGCACTTGATTCCTATATATACCTATAATGTAAATTGCCATACCCTTCTACCATCACCATTTTGAATGCAACTTAAACACTTCCTAGCTGATTCTGGCTCACTATATGGAGTACAAGCTATTCTAATAGAGGCACTTTAAAATGTTAAGTGCACAATGAGGGATATTTTGTTGCATTTCCCTGCATGCAGTTAATGATGTTAACATATAATATTCCATTGAGAGGTTTATCTAAATCCTATAATATTAGCTCTCACATGTTACATTTTTTTTAAAAAAAATGCATAACACTTTGTTAACTTGAGTTATTTACTCACTGTAGAGCTATTTGTATTTATAGTAAATATATTGCTTTGTACGTTTAATAATGTGCTTGCAAAGACTTGTCCGCTATGTTTTAATGCTGATCTAAAGAAAACAGTGCATATCTATACATTTCTTAGCACGAAGACTGTAATTTGTTGTGTTCCTTATTAAAAATAAGTATTGAGAACTGGTCTCGTTATTGCCTTATGCCACTTGAGGTTAACAGAACATTTCCAGAAGACTGCAGACCTTTTACCTATGTTTCACCTCCTTTTGCGTCTGCATTTAGATATGTTTCTAACCAGTTGAATCTGCCGCTCCACAAGTCCTCTGTGAACTCTACTGGAAGAGGGAGAAGGACTACATTATCCACAATGCCGTTGAGTTATTTGATCATAGGATTAGAGTCTGTAATTGTCTTAAAATACACAAGACTACAGGTCACCTCCATGTGTTTTTTTTTAATTGTTTTAATACAGCAGTGTTTTTAATGTGAGGCCTTAGTAGTGTGCAGCTGTTTTTCTGTAGTTTAGATATATTTCTACCTGCTTGGAACGTATTTCTGCAACTTGATTGGTATTGCACAGATAAAGAAAGAAGTCTGTAACCCTATTACTGTTACTGAATCTTCTTCCCTCTAACTTCCATTAGGGTAACCTGCAACCAGTTTGTATCCCAACTTGCAGAGCCCTAAACATAAATGTTTTTCATTGGTTAGATCCCAGAGGTCTATAAATGGCGGCCTTGTTCTGTGAGGGTCTTCTGTGTGTAAGGGATTGTCCCTGTTCTTTGCTGTTTTGTTTGATTTTCACACCGGCTTGTAGTGTGCATTTGCCATACTTAGTGTGCCTCAAGATGCATGTTTGTGGCTTAAAAATGGTTGCAGTTTACTGCAGTTATATCACTGTGTAGTATGTACAGCTTATTCACATTTTTCATTATTTCATAACATTTTTGTTTCTGTCCTGAAAATTGAACTGCAGAAGTTAAGTTACATTTATTACATTTTATTACATTTGTTTGTTTTTTTCTTTTTGTCACTCAAATAGTGCTACTGATGAGTCCCTTTCAGCTCTGGAATTATTTCCTTCTCTCTTGCTGCATGTGTAATGCAGACGTGTATAACTATTGCTAGTATTTTTGGCTCTTTGTTGAAGTTCATCTTTTCTTTCGTAGATTATGTCCCATAAACTAGAGGATTAAGGTGCTTCAGAAGTACCTTTGGGGGAATTTTGCCCTGTGTGCAAAGAGTAGTTTAGTGGTGAAACACATTGTATGGTAAACAATACTCATGTGGAAGATTTTATTTTGTTTAATCAGTCCACCGTTGCAGAATCTAAGCTAATATTGCCACAAAAACAAATAGACTTAGGTTCTTTCCTATCTCTTTTGTTTCCTATAGGTGTTCAGACACTGGCAGACATTGCTTTTTTATGACTCATTAGTTACCATTAGTATAAGAAGGTGAAAAGTTGTGTCTATACCTCAGGATGTCAAACATACCAAGCATTTGCTTTAATTAACTCTTATCATTTGATCTTAAGAGTGATATTAAAACCATTAGCCCTTTACTTAAATGGTTTATTGCTAATACTAAAGGGTACAGAGGTTTTCATCAGACCTTATGTCCGACAAATGGGACTAGACCAGACAATTGGATTTATTATTTTTCCAGACTCAAACATTACACTTTTGACCATATATGATTTGCAAAAGTGTGAACATGTGCCTAAGTTAAATTGAGATACATTTAAGCATATGATTAGCTCTTCTAAAGGATCCTCTAGATAGACAAGCTGAATTTGCTTTAAGGCGGAATTAGCAATGGCATTAAAAACAACTACACAAGTTAAGGCCAATTATACTTGTTTTTTTAAGCCATTCCTATGTATTCCCTTCCTATCGGGGCAGGTTTACGTCCTTAGGTCTATATTTAATTTATTTCACAGCACCTGAAACCCCTTGGGTAAGCAATGCTATTTCTCATGGTTATTGTAATTACTTTCATCTCCTCAGATGTGCTTTCTTCTCAGATTTTACCGGAATCCATGTAATCTCAGTCATTCTTTACCTGAACCATGTTCTGTGCAGGCTATGTAAGCCTTAATTTAATGTACCTTTTTGTTGATTATGTTTCCTTAAATGGCAATAAGAATGTTTTAAAGTGTACAATGAGGCTATTTTTCTTGCATATGTTCTTTTTTTAATCCAATTATTTAGCCTCTTTGCAAGCTGAAATAGCTAAGAAAGCTTTGTTGCCTCCACTTCCTCAAACCTAGGCATTTTATTTTCTCTGCATTTATGCCTTCATATAGGTTGCTTTGACACTAACCTACCTGTTCCAAATATATGAATATAATACAAGAGTATGAAAGAAACCCAGATTTATATATCGCAAATCAATATATTCAACTACAAATAAAGAAGCAGCTGTCGTACGAGTTAAATCACTCCAGACTGATACACCTGCAGTAACTGACAATCCAATCTCTCATGCAATTTATTGTAAGTTCTTCTTCAATCTTAACTTCCAGCAGCAAATTCTGAATTCCATGCCTGGGAACCTTGTTCATCAACATCTCCTTTAATGGGGCTCATTTATGGATTCCTACACAGAAAGTGCCTAGTTATGTTTGAAGACAATCCTCTTCAGAGTTTCCTAACTAGTCACCCCCATAAATCTTATAAATAATTTCATCATATGAACAGAAAGAGAAGAAAATTTGCAAACCTTCCATAACTCATTCCATCCATCAATTAAACTAAAAATTAACTTTTCAAAGCATAGTGTTAGCTTCTTGGACTGCACAATAGCCTTAAACAATTGCAAACTCCATTCTTCCTTCTACAAAAAAACACAGAAAGATGTAGTTACCTTTACAGAACCAGCTTTCATCCCAGTCATACCAAACAAGCCATCATCTATAGACAAACTATCAGATACCATCCGATCTGCTCTGATAATGAGGACCGTGATAAAAATCCAACTGTCTGAATCATTTAGAGAAAAGGGCTATAAGACAAGGACAATAAACAAAAAAATAACATCTGCCCCAAAAACACCACGTGAACAACTACTGCAATACAAAATGAAGGAAAGCACAACACAATCTCCTTTAGTAGTCACATTCAATCTTGTTCTAGAGAACATACGAAAAATCATAAAAGATCTACATCCACTGCTTGAAGAGGATACCACACTTAAAGAAATTTTACCCCAACCCCCAATATTGGTACTTAATCAACCACCTAACCTAAACATAAACTGATCCGTAGTAAACTAGTCACCATACAGAATGACACCAACCATTGCGATAAAGCACTTTGCAAACTGTGCCACCACAGCCAGTCATAATCACAAAATTTAAAATATTATGGGAGAGTACTCATTTATGTCTGCAAATGTGGTATACATGATACAGCGCACAGCATGTGACTTGGGAAGCTGGACAAAAACTGCACCTTGGGTTAAACCTGCTAGACAATCAATTAAACACCACAAAGAAAAAAAATACTACACCCCAGTTGTACACCGTTTCACACAGACTGGTCACTGCATTGGAAACCTCACAATTAAAATACTGAAAGGGAACATTAACTGCTCCCAGGAATGGAAAACATATTTAAACCCAGGGCTGATAGTAGTTTTTTGTCACACTATCAAAGTTTTATATAGTAAGCCCCCTTACATATGTTATTGGCTTGTACACATATGTACATGTTCACATCATTGACTGCCTGTGAATTTTATATATGAATATGTAATTTACATACAGTATATCTCAGCATGCAATTATCTGTTTTAAATGTATCTGGGGTTTGTTTTTGTCATTATCAACCCCCCAGCATTCATTATCATCAGACTGATCTTCTGCTATTTAGGACACCCTACTCCTTCTTTCCCTGATCTTATATTATACCACCTCCTGTCTTTATAGCCCTCGCTTCTTTCACAACATCAGTGTTGCTTCAGACCTGAGATAGAGAGGGAACTCTAGAAAGCTTGTCTTTTACTATATAATGTTAGTCCAATAAAAAGGTATTACTGCATACTGCAATACACTTGTTATTTTAATATTAAACTACTGGACTAATAAGACTACTCTAGTCTCCTTTCCTCTCCAAATATTATCTAGCTTGACTATAAATGGACTTATATATAGGGGAGGAGAAGAAACATAAATACTTATGTGTAGTGTCTGTCCACTGTATGTGGTACAATGCAACATACCTACCAGATCAAATATGAAGGAATTGTTTCTGATATAAATCTGTTTAATCTGATTATCTGCTTTAACAAGAAGTGGTTTGTGTTACCCCAGAACATAGTTCACACTGTCAAGACATCTTTCAATAAAGAGTTTTATATGGGAAACAAACCAGCCAAACTGCCAGCAGATGCTAGCTCACTGACAGTACAGGATGGCGAACAGATTCCCTGCTTGGAATCCTTATCCACATGCACCTTCTTAAATGGGGCTAATAATATGGATCCCAACACAGAAGCACGTGTCTTATACCTGGTCTGTTATTCTAAAGTCATGTTTTGAGACAATCTTCTTTCTCCTTTTCTCTCATAAAAAGAATCTAGCTTGACTATAAATTAACTTATATACTGGGGAGGAGAAGGAACCTAAAGACTTCTGTGAAGTGTCTGTCCACTGTATATGGTATAATGTAATATATCCACCAGAACAAGTATAAAGGAATTGATTATCGTATGTATAAATCTGATTATCTGTTTTAACAAGAAGTGTTTTGTGTTTATGTAGAACATAATCCACAATGTCAAGACATCTTTCAATAAAGAGTTTGATATGGTGTACAAGCAAAAGGAGCAAGAAATTTCTCGAGTGAAAGAAAGAAACCAGAGGATCCAGGAAATCATGACAGAGCTAAATATACAAGAAAAAATATTTCAACCAACATTTACAGAAAATGAAAAACCAGAGAGAGATCTAACTGTAGAAGATTATGAGGTATTTAACAGAGTTGTGTGTGTGTGTGATTCAGTTGGCCATGTACACAGATGAACTATTATATATATATATATATATATATATAAAACATAGACATCTCATTTGTTTGTATATTGATAACAAGTCCAAAGGGAGTAAAAAGTAATTAATAACTCACCTATGTTATTCAGTTCAGCTTTTTGATAAAATGACACGTAACAATGATAACCTTTGATAAATAGACTGGACAGAGAAAAGTATATAAAGTTGACACTTTAGTGGTATAAAGATTAGCATTCAAAATGTCAGTCTCAGAAAAGATGGGTAAGTAGAATAACCTGCAAATATAGTATTAGCATTTTGAGACTCCAGTCTTGGAAAAGATAGGAAGTAAAATATCCAGCCATGAAATGCAAGAAGACAGAAGAAATGTACACTACTTTTATCAGCCATTTACCCCAACTGGACTGAGTTTTATTATTGTATGGTCAGTTAACAGGCTAAAAAAAAAAGTCCCTTTCAGCCTATCAGATCTTGAAACATATGGTAAAATATGCTATAAATACCCCATTTAAGCTAATTTAAAACTGTTTTGGGTTGTACCCTATCCCTGCTTTAATATGTAGTGAGAATTTTAAAATAATATAGTCAACATGTAGACAGCATGGGATCAGGCTAGGGCCTGATGATGTATAGCTCTTCGCTCAGGTGATAAGATATAAAATGATCCTCCAATACTTTCAGATCCCTAGTAAAATTCTTCAAAGGCAGATTTTGCTATACTTCTCAAGGGGGGGTTCCCTGCATTTCTGTATGTGAAGGAGAGACAAGCCCAGTACAATATAGCACTACATGATATGACAGATTTGTTGCATTACACTTTGTGCTTTGCATTTTATATTACTTTATACTTTAAACTATGTTTTATTACATTTAAACTTTGCACTTTCTATATTGTATTTTATTTTGTATACAGCAGTGTATTTACGATTGTGATTTTACAAATTCTGATTATGCTTTTATAGTTTCTGTGTACCTTTAACAAATTAGAATCATACATTATATGTTTATGTGTATCTTTTACAAAGTAAATTGCACTTTGTATTTCTTCTATTTAAAATAAAATTTAAAAACTGACAGTTTCAGTTTCCCAGAGAACTTTTCTATGGACACGGTAAGAAAATATTCTTTAGTTTGGAGAGAAATTATAGCACAGGGGCTGAATTCACTGAATTCTGTAATAAAAAATGCGGAACCCCGAAGTCCCAGAGAGAAGAGAAGGTGCCTTATATAGAAAGTAATGAGGCTTTCTGGGATACATAATTTGACAGGGGAGAGAGAATGTAACTAGAGAACACCTGGGGCTGATATATTGGCCCCAAGTTATCAAGGCCTGTCGGTCCTGATCCGACAGTGCGGATCAGGTCCGACAGACCTCATTGAATACGGCGAGCAATACGCTCGCCGTATTCAGCATTGCACCAGCAGCTCACAAGAGCTGCTGGTGCAATGCCGCCCCCTGCAGACTCACGGCCAATCGGCCGCCAGCAGGGGGGTGTCAATCAACCCAATCGTACTCGATCGGGTTGATTTCCGGTGATGTCTGTCCGCCTGCTCAGAGCAGGCGGACAGGTTATGGAGCAGCGGTCTTTGTGCACAGGGCATCAAGCTCTATTCGGAGCTTGATAAATATGCCCCAAAGGCTCAGTTTGCATCAATTACAAATTAAACTGAAATGTTTTCACAATTTAACTTGCTTTTGCCTATAGTTTAATATATATTAATTTTCTCTCAGTTAAATAGGTGTATTGTGAATTTTGAGCAAACTTCACCTGCATACACTGGTGAGCTTGCTTAAAATGCTTACATAATTTCACAAGACTTGTGAGAGAGCTTAAGGTGTACCATAGGAACTCCCCTGTTCAGCCCAGGGAACTCCCCTGTTCCTGACACTTTCTGATGCTGTGTTTTATTTTACAATAGAGAAAATACAAATTGAAATGTAAGTTGTAAAAGAAACACAGAAACATTATTATCCTAATTTGTTGAAATAACACAGAAACTTTAAAAACACACAGTACTCAGAATTTATAAAATCACTTCTGGATCTAAATCTAAATTTATTGAAATATTAAATAGAAAGTGCAAAGCTTAAATGTTATAATACTGAAAGGTGCTAGGACCCTATGATCTAAACTTCGCTAGATCAGATGTGGTTTTTCTCACCGACTTGGGCAGGGGCTGCTTTGGTGGCATTATCATAAAATATGGGGCAGTCCCAGCGAGTGGCGAGATGCCTCCTATTGAATGTATTAGAGCTCACTGGAAGGGGAAACATTTTGTTCCATGGAGCGAGGTTAGCAGTGAGCAGTGGGCCACTTTAAAAAGTAAATCCTGCAGTTAATATAAATCACATTGTGCTGCTTTTTGCATATAGCATCTTACAGCCGCCTATATTTTAGTATTAATGTGTTTTTTTGTTAGGGTTATAAGTATTCTGAGTGTTTTGATAAAAGCTTGCCACCTGTGAGATCTGTAGTGAGATCTGTAGTGTGACAATTTCATATAAGCCTATGGAATGCCCATTTTCAGCCCATTTTACGAAGAAATAAGAATTCTGCTTTGTATTTTGTACTTATAAGTATGCATTTTTAAGTGCACATCCAGTGTACTTAATTTACAAGTTATGCTGTGCATATTTTCTGTCCGTTTGGGACCAAGGATATTTTTACATTTTTGCAGTGCTTGTGTTTAGCTGTAATTTTTCTCTTACTCATTTACTGTACCCACACATATTATATACCGTTTTTCTCGCCATTAAATGGACTTTCTAAAGATATCATTATTTTCATCATATCTTATAATTTACTATAAAAAAATATAAAATATGAGGAAAAGATGGAAAAAACACACTTTTTCTAACTTTGACCCCCAAAATCTGTTACACATCTACAACCACCAAAAAACATCCATGCTAAATAGTTTCTAAATTTTGTCCTGAGTTTAGAAATACCCAATGTCTACATGTTCTTTGCTTTTTTTGCAAGTTATAAGGCAATAAATACAAGTAGCACAATGCTATTTCCAAACCACTTTTTTCAAAATTAGCGCTAGTTACATTGGGACACTGATATCTTTCAGGAATCCCTGAATATCCCTTGACATGTATATATTTTTGTTTAGAAGACATCTCAAAGTATTGATCTAGGCCCATTTTGGTATATTTTATGCCACCATTTCACCCCTAAATGCAATCAAATAAAAACAATTGTTTCACCAACGTTAGGTTTCTCACTGAAATTATTTACAAACAACTTGTGCAATTATGGCACAAATGGGTGTAAATGATTCTCTGGGATCCCCTTTGTTCAGAAATAGCAGACATATATGGCTTTGGTGTTACTTTTTGGTAATTAGAAGGCCGCTAAATGCCACTGCGCACCACACGTGTATTATGCCCAGCAGTAAAGGGGTTAATTAGGGAGCTTGTAGGGAGCTTGTAGGGTTAATTTTAGCTTTAGTGTAGTGTAGTAGATAACCCCAAGTATTGATCTAGGCCCATTTTGGTATATTTCATGCCACCATTTCACCCCTAAATGCGATAAAAAAAAACAAAAAAACTTATGTTTCACAATTTTAGGTTTCTCACTGAAATTATTTACAAACAACTTGTGCAATTATGGCACAAATGGTTGTAAATGCTTCTCTGGGAACCCCTTTTTTAAAAAATAGCAGACATATATGGCTTTGGCGTTGCTTTTTGGTAATTAGAATGCCGCTAAATGCCGCTGCGCACCACACGTGTATTATGCCCAGCAATGAAGGGGTTAATTAGGGAGCTTGTAGGGTTAATTTTAGCTTTAGTGTAGTAGACAACCCAAAGTATTGAGCTAGGCCCATTTTGGTATATTTCATGCCACCATTTCACCGCCAAATGCAATCAAATAAAAATAACATTCACTTTTTCACAAACTTTTTCACAAATTTTAGGTTTCTCACTGAAATTATTTACAAACAGCTTGTGCAATTATGGCACAAATGGTTGTAAATTCTTCTCTGGGATCCCTTTGTTCAGAAATAGCATACATATATGGCTTTGGCGTTGCTTTTTGGTAATAAGAAGGTCGCTAAATGCTGCTGCGCACCACACGTGAATTGTGCCCAGCAATGAAGGGGTTAATTAGGTAGCTTGTAGGGATCTTACAGGGTTAATTTTAACTTTAGTGTAGAGATCAGCCTCCCACCTGACACATCCCACCCCCTGATCCCTCCCAAACAGCTCTCTTTCCTCCCCCACCCCACAATTGTCCCTGCCATCTTAAGTACTGGCAGAAAGTCTGCCAGTACTAAAATTAAAGTTTATTGTTTTTTTTTTAAAAAACAAAACAAAAAAAAACTTATTCTGTTGTGTAGGATCCCCCCTAGCCCCCAACCTCCCTGATTCCCCCCATACAGCTCTCTAACCCTCCCCCCTCTACCTATTTGCCGCCATATTGGGTACAAGCTGCTGTGTGCCAGTACCCAATTAGCCCCCAAAAATGTGGGGTTTTTTTTTTATTTTTAGAATGTAAAAATTATATTTTCTGTAGTGTAGCTGCCCCCCCCAATACCCTACCCACCCTCCCCCTCCCAGATCCCTTCCCCAGCATGTTTGATGACACCCACCCTCTCCCTCCTTTCCATTGAGTAAAAGCATTACCGGCTAAATGCGGCGCGCGCATGCCGCAATGCCCCCGCCACTAGTATAAATTAAACTTTCATTATTCAGATAGGACTTTTTTCTTTTATCATCAAATGTATTTGCTTTTTTCTCTTGGTATTCTTAGTTTAAACTAAACATAGGTAGACTCATATGCTAATTTCTAAGCTTTTGAGGGCTGCCTCTTATCAAGTGCTTTATAAATCTCTTTTCAACACAAAGAGACAGAAAGTACACGTGGGCCATATAGATAACACTGTGTTCAGGCACAAGGGGTTATTTAAGATTTAGCACAAAACTATGCTAAATTTAAGACAATAGATAATAAACAGTCACAGTCATGTGATCAGGGGGCTGGAAGAAGGTTCCTAGATACAAGGTAATCACAGAGGTAAAAAGTATATTAATATAACTGTGTTGGTTATGCAAAACTGGGGAATGGGTAATAAAGGGATTATCTATCTTTTAAAACAATAACAATTCTCTGGTAGACTGTCCCTTTAATTCACATTTATTCTTATATTATTTATGGTTACAGATAAAAGTAGAAAAAATTCTAACCGCTGAACAGAAAGCAGAAGCAGAACAGCTGGCCAAACAGGAGGAAGAAAAGCGCCTGGCTGCACAAGTAAGAACATAGAATTCTATTTGTGATACAGTGTGAAAAGCAGTGATTTAGGTTTACTTGCATTTGTTTGTGCTAGAGACTATTTCCTGTTACATTTTGAAAGGCAAACTTTGATTATAACAGAACATTTTTCTAAATTTTATATTTAACGTTTCTATTCTATTCAACGTATTAATGTCCTGTTCTTTGTGCATTTAGATGCTTTTGAAGCATCATCTAATGGCATTATAAAGGGGTGCTGGGATATAAAACTCCTTGGGCTAGTGAAGAACCTGGTACAAGTGGTATTTAAAAAAATGTTAACAAGAGACTATTGGCATGCCAGGCATTATTTTATTGTGCTCTATACTTTAAGCAAAGGTAGTGACGAGTTTTTGGAGACTTGATGTAAAGTCTTAATGCTTGGAAATATGCATACTAAAATACAAGCAAAATATATTCGCTAAAGTATTTCACACACACACATATATATATATATATATTAAATGTCAAATAAATATTTATTATTAAAACAAAATGTGTTTACACTTATTTAAATGGATATGGTATATGACAAGGTGCCTAAAAAGTGCTCAAAGGTGTATAAACACTCACACACACAAACACATACACTATATAGCCAAAAGCATGTGGAAACTCCCACTAATTATTGATTACAAGTGATTCAGCCACACCCATTGCTAACAGGTGCACATTGCCAGAAAATCTCTATAGACAAACATTGGCATTACAAGGGGACATACTGAAAAGCACAGTGCTTTAAACATGGCACTGTCATAGGATACCAGCCTTGCCTCAAGTTAGTTTATAAAACTTCTGCCCTATGAGATCTGCGCCAATCAAACATAAGTGATATTATTGTGAGTTGGAAGCATCTAGTAGCAACAATATGGAAATAAAAGTTGGCTGCCGAGTGCTGAAGCATGCAGTGTGTAAAAGTAAACTATCATCACTCACTACAAAGTTTCAAATTGCCTCTGGAAGCAACATCAGCACAAGAACTGTGCATCGGGAGATTCATGAAATGAGTTTCCATGGCCAAGCATCGGCTGGATTGGTGTAAAGCACTCCGCCACTGGACTCTGGAGCAGTGGAAAGAAGTTCTCTGTAGTGACGAATCCTGCTTAACTATTTGTCAGTCTGATGAAAGAATATGGTTGTGCCAGATGCCAGTAGGACAACACCTATTGGAATCCATTGTGCTTACTGTAAAGTTTTGTTGAGGTGGGATAATGATCTGGGCTGTTTTTCAGGGTTTGGGCCAGGCCCCTAAGTTCCAGTGAATGGCCATCTTAATGCTACAGGATACAAGGACATTTTAGACCACTTTGTGGCAACAGTTTGGGGAAGGAAATTACTCACAGTTTGCATGAAATAATTTTTTCAGGTGTCTGATTGGTTGAAACAGACAAGCCTTTATGTGAATAAAATAATTTTTCGCTGTAGTTAAAACTTGTAGATCGAAATTGTAGATGAAGATAACAACTACTGGATGGTAAAGATGCTGAAACCGTTTATCTAAACTGGGTTTGCAGGAGTTTCAGTTGTTGATAAAACTTGGTTCTGTATGTAACGTAGGAGGTGGAAATAAATGTTCATCTGATGAATTGCAAGTATCTTTTGATGTGACTTTAGATGTGACTTTTAGTTGGAAATGAAATTACTCACAGTTTGCATGAAATCATTTTTCCAGGTGTCTGATTGGTTGAAACAGACAAGCCTTTGTGTGAATAAAATAATGTTTCCGCTGTAGTTAAAACTTGTAGATCGAAATTGTAGATGAAGATAACAACTACTGGATGGTAAAGATGCTGAAACTGTTTACCTAAACTGGGTTTGCTGGAGTTTCAGTGATTGATGGTTGATCTGTAGTGAAACTGTTTACCTTGGAAAGGTTTGCAGGAGTTTCAGACCACCTGTTGGTTATAAAAATCTTTTCTTAAGAGTTGCTGGAGCTGTATACCTTTTTCAAGGTTTGCTGGAGCTTCAGGTCTGGTGAGTGTCCACTTTAAGTCTTGTAGTGCTCGGTGTATAGCAATCACCAGTAACGGATTTTTTCGTGTTCAATCCTGGGTAGTCTCAGATGCAGACTTGAGTTGTTGGAGTGCACACTAGGGGCAAATCTACGCGTTTCAGCTTCAGCCTTTATCAAGATCATGAAACTCCTGCAAACCTTTCCAAGGTAAACAGTTTCACTACAGATCAACCATCAATCACTGAAACTCCAGCAAACCCTGGGAGGGTATATAGTTTCAGCTACAAACAGACACCTACAAAGAGAAGCGTTCAAACACCTCACGCAACCAGAAAAATAGAAACTCCAGCAAATAAATACAAGGTAAACAGTTTCTATAATTAAGTCATACCAACAACTGAAACTCCTGCAAACCAAGTCTTAGATAACAGTTTAAATATACAGAACCAAGTTTTATCAACAACTGAAACTCCTGCAAACCCAGTTTAGGTAAACAGTTTCAGCATCTTTACCATCCAGTAGTTGTTATCTTCATCTACAATTTCGATCTACAAGTTTTAACTACAGCGGAAAAATTATTTTATTCACACAAAGGCTTGTCTGTTTCAACCAATCAGACACCTGGAAAAATTATTTCATGCAAACTGTGAGTAATTTCATTTCCAACTAAAAGTCACATCTAAAGTCACATCAAAAGATACTTGCAATTCATCAGATGAACATTTATTTCCACCTCCTACGTTAATTATTTTAACTTAATCTGTTTTTATCATATGCTTTGAACACTATAGCATGAATTTATTGTGAATTTATTGTCAATTTTAACTTTTGATTAAGGAATTTTAATATATAATATACGCAAGGTAATAGAGCTCTTTACCACTTATTATCCTATAAGAATATATTATCTAGTCCAATATTGTTTTGTATGGCAACAATTAAATATTTTGTTTTTTAACCTCTTGTAGTCATATTTTCACTATTTTTCACCCAATTTTCACCTATTTGTTTACCTTATCACAGCGCAATATATATTATGATTGAATTTTGAAACCAATTTGAGAAGCTCATTTAAAGGTCACGGTAACTCATATTATTTATGTATTGAAATACACACAGCTCCCCTCACTTGTTTTTTACCCCATCGATCCCTCACAGTTGTTTGAAGGAACAGCTGTTTATCAGGGTTGAGCTGTCTCAATCCAATAGGTGCACTCACTCTTAACTGTTTTTCACTATTAACAGTTTGGGGAAGGGGAGGTCCTTTTCTTTGCCAGCATGACTGTGCCCCTGTGTACAGGTCCTTTTCTGTGCCAGCATGACTGTGCCCCTGTGTACAGGTCCTTTTCTGTGCCAGCATGACTGTGCCCCTGTGTACAGGTCCTTTTCTGTGCCAGCATGACTGTGCCCCTGTGTACAGGTCCTTTTCTGTGCCAGCATGACTGTGCCCCTGTGTACAGGTCCTTTTCTGTGCCAGCATGACTGTGCCCCTGTGTACAAAGCAATGTCCATGAAGATATGGTTTGACATGTTTACTGTGGAGGCACTCGAGTGGCCTAAACAGAGCCCTGCCCTCCACTACAATGCACACCTTTGTGATGAACTGGAATGCAGATTGTGAGCCAGACCTTCTCGCCCAACATAAGTGCCTGAGATTACAAATGTTCTTTTGGGTGAATGGGCACAAATTACCACAGAACACTCCAAAATATTGGTGAAAGTCTTCCCAGAATAGTTTTGGATGTTACAGCTGTAAATGTGTGACAATCTCCATATTAATAACCATGGCTTTGGAATGGGATGTCCAACACGCCCATATAGGTGTGATGGACAGTTGTCCATATACTGTTGGTCATATAGTGTATGTGTGTATGTATATATGTATATGTTTGCATACATTTGTATGTATGTCTGCAGTGTTTTTAGCTTATACTTCAATCCAAAATCATAGTATAAAAGTAATTAAAAACCCCACTATTACTACAAAGCCGGACAGATAGATCAGCATGCTAAGGCACTGTGGCTGAGCTCTGTAGCAACTCAAGGGTTGCAGGTTCGATCCCCGGCGAGGTCCACTCAGCCTTTAATCCTTCCGAGGTCGATAAAATGAGCAGCGCCTTGAGACCCTTACGGGTGATTAGCCGTGCTTTACAAGTAAATACATACATGCACTACTTGAGAGGAGCTTTAGTGCACCTTCAAACTAGCAATCAAGAGAAAGTTGGCATGAGTTTTTCAGTGTGCCCTCATAAAAGTCTATTATGTGAGAGATTTAGTCCACCTGTGCTATCCAACAGCCAGATGTTAGTGCACCCTAACCTTTTGCGCAATAAAATATTACTTACAACTATTGATTTAACTTAAATGATATTAGCGGACAAAAGCACTAATATTTTTGAGCTCCACTTGTAATCCAGCCCCTTGTTTTATTAAACAGTTACTACATTCACTTAAATATAAATGACTACGTAAAATAAAATATTTTTGTAAATGACCATTTCTAGACTAATTATTAATGCACTTTATAAGAGATCATTTACACTATTTTCATCCATTCATCATGGGTTATATTTTGATTCCTTTAGGCGGATAATGCTAAACAACGTGCTCTTAATGACATGATGGGTGGTGTGCTGGAGATGAAGAAGGAAGATATCTTAAGAATGGTGAGACCATTTTTTATTCAAATTTCAAAAATCTGATTGACACTTTTTGAAAAATAAATATCTTAAACATTCTTAAGTGGATTCATCATACATTAAATTAAGTATTTACAGGTATACAGAATCCTAATTATTAATAACCTACCTTATTCTTTTGAAGCTAGAAGCAAGTAAACTGATTTTAATTTCTTCTCTAAACTATTTTGGGATTGCTCTATAGCCCAGTACTAAGTTATCCAGCTTAAACTTCAAAGTCCAGACAATAGGAGGCACTAACACACAACTTCTATTTCCAAACTTTAGTAAGCTCAGTTACAGGTCAGAATGCAAAGATATTTATTTTTATTTTTGTACATTTATAAATAGTGTTTAATTCTTCTGAATATTATTTTATGTTAATTTGCACGTACAGTCATTCTTTTTTTGTTACTCTTTGTGTGTCGGTTTTTGCATTACCAGTGCACAAAAGAGAAACAAATATTTTTTTCAGTTTTGTTTAACCATTGTGTTTAATTCACATAGTGCCAATCATTTTTTCTTTCTAAGTAAATGTATGTAGTCCGTCATGCTGGGGACAGAAAGAGGAGAATTCTAAGATGTTGTTGTTGTTCTATTGTTATCTGTTTGCAGTGTTGCAGTATATCATAAGGTGAATGAATAATACATAAAAAGATCCTTTTCCATAGATGGGACAAATACATGCATGCATGGCAAGACATACAGTGTACTATATGCATGTATGTATTTCCTTCTATATGCAGTTAAATATGTAAATTAGATTTGCTTTATGTTGTCTTTAACAAATATACTTTCTGCACTCAGGAAGTCCCACAGCCAGCTTTTCTATCTAAACCAGAAGCAGAATGGACTGAAGATGAAAAAAAAGTATTTAAAGAGTATGATAAAAAATATAAGGAGCTCAGTGAGGAAAAAGAGAAGTATAGAAAGGTAAGATAAAAATATGAAACTTGCTATAAAAATGTTTTCTCTTTTCAGTTCCACTACTTGCTATTTTAATTGGTCTGTGAGCTCAAGGGTTCACTTTTTTTTATGCAGTGGGCCGATCAATAATCGTAGGCCACATTACATCAAACTCACACTTCTACTAGATAATGCCTCAGATTCAAATTTGATTATAATCACATTACAAATATGGAAGAAATGCACATGCTTTTGATTAGATTTTAAGCACAAACAGAAAGAGAAGCAATCTGCCAGGATGAACAGTAGCATATTAGCTTGTTCTATTGCCCAGTTACCTCCTGGGAGTAGCTTTTTAACCCAATTGCCTGGTATTTCGGGGCTGGACTTAACTTGTTAGGCAGAACCAGGTTGTAAAGGAAAGTTCATCTCTGCACTATTGGGCTAAAAGAGGCTGCACCCAGGTGGTAAATTGCCATAGAACAAGCTACTGAGCTGTCGTTCGTTCCGGAGAGAGCACTTCTCTTTCTGTTTTATTTGATTTTAAGTAGTAATGGGGGGCACTCAAAGAAAACTGGCGTGCTAGATGTGGCAGTGGGTCATAGTTTAGGCAGCACTCATAACCAAAAGTAGCTGTTGGCACTTCAATGGTTCATCCAAATGTAGTAAATTGTCACACTTGTGATTATGTACTGGACGTTTTACCTCATCAATTACACAAAGAGCTTATTCAATAAGATGCTTAATGAATTGTTTAAAAAGTTATATGGTGTATTTAATAGCTAGTGTAAACTGTGGTACGGCAGAATGACTTCTGCAGAGATCAGAACCAGAGTAAAGGAGCATACGTATTATACAACTTCAGTTAGACCTTGTTCTGACCTATGTAGACACTTTATATATGTACAAGCCTCCTCTTTAGAACATTTTAGATGTCAGGGTATTGGGCAAGTAACAAATAATCTGTGAGGAGGAAAAGAAATTAGCGACGGTGAGATTGCTTGAAGCATATTGGATCTTCACACTTGGAACACATTATCCTGCAGGTTTTAATTTAGAAAGCATAACAAATTGAGGCCCAGATGAGCGAAAGTGCTACGAGGTAGCAAAATATTCCAAAGGCTCCGCCACTATGTCGAGCGAGCCTGTTAAAATATTCCAAACTGGCGACATAGCAGCATCGCCGAGAGGCATTTACTATACATGCTAATGGTTGGCGACCATATTGGCGATTTATAGTAAAAGATCCCTGGAATAATTAACCACCGCAATAATGCTTAAGCACTAATCCTAATACCCCTAAACGAAAGTACCCCACGATCGCAAACTAACACTTCACTAATAAACATCTAAACCGCCACATACCCACAGCAAGTAGCTATCCTATTAAACCCTACACTGCCACATACCCACCGCTAGTACCTAACTATTAACCCCTATGCCGCCACATACCCACCAGTAGTACTTAATTATTAACCCCTATGCCGCCACATACACATGATTTGTGTTTCGCGATTTAGGTCTAACGCGGTGTTGGATTCGCGCACATGAAAACCTAGTTAACCTAAAGCATGTTATTGAAATATTATAAATAGATATTAAAAATAATGATTAAATATTATAGATATTGTAAAAAAATAAATATATATATATATATACTGTATATATATTCTTGGCATTATTTAGATTTGGATTCTATTTTACAGTATCTATAATAATAATTATTATTATCAATATTTTTTAAAATTTTTATTTCAATAACACGCCTAAAGATAAAGTTTTCATGTGCACGAACCTGACAATGTGTTAGACATAAATTATGAAACACAAATCGTGTTACGCGTATTTTACATTTATATATATATATATATATTTTTTTTATATCTATATATATATATATATATATAAATATATATATAGTAATGTTAATGTAAAATAGATATATATATATACCTATATATCTATAATAATAGATATGCAGGTATATGTATATACATATATATATAGAAATATGTGTTTACAATAAAAATAACAGTCCTGTATGTGAAGAACATTGTAATGTTAAATATGTACAGTAAATACACAGTAAAACACATTATTAAATATCATAATGGAATTATTATTTAGGCACGTATATATATTATAGCCCTGTGCATTAAAATACATTGCCATTTACGTGAGCTTTTCAGTCACGCTAACTCAGCGAGTGTAAATATGAGTGCTATTTCCGTCCTATGCAAAAAGCTAAAGAAAACTGATATTGCTTGTGTGCAAAAGTTTGCGCCACTTGTAATCTAGCTCATACTTTGCATAGTCAGCTAGATTGTTCAGTTAAAGGGAAAGTAAAATCAGATTTAAACTACTGTGATTTAGATGCGCATGCATTTTTAAGCAACTTTCCAATGTACTTCTGTTGTCTAATTTACTTCATTCTTTTAGTATCCTTTGTTGAAAAGCATACATAGCTAGCTTCAGGAACAGCAATGCACTACTGGGAACTAGTTGCTGATTGGTTGCTATGCATATATGTCTTCTGTCATTGGCTCTTTTGAGGTGTCCAGTAAAGCATTGCTGCTCTTGCAGCAAAAGATACCAAGAGAATTAAACAGATTTGATAAATTAAGTAATTTGGAAAATTGTTTGAAAAATGCACTGAATTATCTCACTTTAATGTACAAATTTTAGAACATGTTTAGATTTTGGGAACACAAACTCTTTTCCTGACTGTTCAGAGGTTAGAAATGGGAGTAACTCTGAAATAAGTTATAGTCAACATGCTTCCATTATGTAAGATTATTAAAGGGACACTGTACCCAAATTTTTTCTTTTGTAATTCAGAAAGAGCATGCAATTTTAAGCAACTTTCTAATTTACTCCTATTATGAATTTTTCTTCGTTCTCTTGCTATCATTATTTGAAAAAGAAGGCATCTAAGCTTTTTTTTTGTTTCAGTACTCTGGACAGCACTTTTTTATTGGTGGATGAATTTATCCACCAATCAGCAAGGACAACCCAGGTTGTTCACAAAAATGGGCCGGCATCTAAACTTACATTCTTGCATTTCAAAGAAAGATACCAAGAGGAGTAAATAGGAGTAAATTAGAAAGTTGCTTAAAACGAAAGAAAATTTTTGGGTACAGTGTCCCTTTAAGTCTAGTAGTACACATGTAATCTATATAACCATCACAGCTTCTCAAATTGATTATCCTTTTTAGACACTAGAAGCAGAAATGAAAAAGATTCAGTCATCTATTATGGAATCGACACAAGGATTTGATGAGGTTTTAACCAGACTGTTTGAGAGGAAAGTGAAATCAGAAATGGTCATTTATCAGGTAAAAATGTACACCATGGACGTCCATCTCCAAACCATATTGAAAGAGATTGGTGAAATATACAAACCAATAAACTCATTTTACTTTACCATAAATGTTTTTGAGTGGCAAACATTTTTATAGCGTTAAGTGTTGTTCTTTCACGTACATACATTTTTTAGTTAAGCAGGGCTCAAGATTTCCAGTAGCCATTGGCGATTGAAAATTTAACAGTGGCGAGTGAAAGTTAGTGCGTAAATCTTGGGCTACCTGCTACAAATATGTTATCTAAAGGGATATTAAATATCCATGAAAAGGCAAGTATATGATATTCCTCTAGGGCTCTAGGGTAAACAGAGGCAGCGAGAGATTGGAGAGGAAAAGTAAGAGTGGAGAAAAATATAGTGTTAAGAAAGAGTGAAGAGATATGAGAGAGAAGAGAGAGTGAAAAGAAAAGATATGGCCTAAGAGAGAAGGGAGGGGGTAAAAAGAGAGATTGGAAAAAAGAGGCAGTGGAGAAAGATATATGAGAGATGATAATTATAAAACAATTTTTCGAGGTCTGCTATGACCTCACATTAAAGGGACATGAAACCCCAACATTTTCTTTTATGATTTAGATAAAGCATATGATTGTAAACATTTTTCTAATTTACTTCTATTATCAATTTTGCTTTATTCTCTTGGTATCCTTTCTTGAAGGAGTCACAATGCACTACTGGGAGCTAGCGGAACACATCGGTAAGCCAATCACAAGAGGCATATATGTGCAGACACCAATTAGCAGCTCCTGTGCCTATCTAGATATGCTTTTCAACAAAGGATACTAAGAGAATGGAGCCAATTAGCTAAAAGAAGTAAATTGGAAAGTTGTTGTATGCTCTATCTTAATCATGAAATACAAATGTTGGGTTTAATGTCCCTGTAATGCCAACGCTCTCTGCACTTTTAGTTCAACAACATTTTTCTGCCCAGCTTTTGTCTTCCCCAGGACCCTAGTTGATGTTGCTAACGGCTATGCACTTGTTTTTGTTAATTTATTACTGTATGTTGCATTATTTAAGTTATGGTATAAAACATAAACCATATTAAAAAATGACTGCACATTGGCTAAACATATGCAAAAGGAAGGTGGGTAAGTGGGTGTGGTATGGGTAGGTAGTGGTTGGGATCAAATGTGGCGAGTAACATTTTGGGCTGGCTAGTGACTTAGGGCTTGAAATTTTGTGCCCTGAGTTAAGCATACAGTATATTTAGGTGCGCTTTCCATGTTCATTGTCTCTTTATTAATCTAAAGCAATGACAAACCTTTTTTCATATTAAAGGGACATGAAACCCATCATTTTTTTTTATGATTCAGATAGAGCATACATTTTTAATTAACTTTATAATTTACTTCTATTATCAAATTAGGAGAAAGAGAAAGAATCATATCTGCTAAACAACTTCTGTTGGGTTCTGACTCTCCAGATGTGTCTTTGGCAGGTAAAACCATTTTAGAGGAGCAGGCATCATTGATCAGGATTCTGAATCCTCTTCATTCATCTTCAAACTTGAACATCTTCGCGCTCTGCTAAAAGTGGTTTTTATGTTCTTTAGGTGTACAGGATGAATTTTAAATCCTACTGCATAGGTTCCAGAGTTTTTTTTTTTCTGGTTCCTGAAGCTATTACACAAATAATTACTAAGGAATAGTACACATCAGGTATTCCTTATAATCAAGCTGCAAGGTTTATGAAGATGTTTCCTTTACCGGTTTCTAAAATTGAGCTTTGGGAAACTATTCCTATAGTGGATGGCGCTTTCTCCTCTTTAGCTTTTCGCACTACTATTCCTTTAGAGTATAGTACTTATTTTGAAGTTGAATTTTTAAAGTTAAATCTTATAAGATCTGCTAATGACTTCATTTGTGACGCATGTTGATATAATCATGTTCATGCTAAAAATATGGCATTATCTATTCTGTCATAATGGGCCTTGTGGTTCAAACCATGGTCAACTAAAATGGTTTGCAAGACTAGAATTTTTTTTTTTTAATTTTAAAGCTTTATTAAGACATGAGTTTCAACAGAAAACGGTACAAAGAGTAAAAATAGCATGACGTAGTGAATTCAAACAAGTTATACAAAAAGTTATGTAAAATATATGCGAGCTTCATAGGTTGTTGATGTGTATCATTGTAATGCTTAAGAGGGAAGTTAGCTAAAGTGTGAGAAGTGGATAATGGTAGAGAGAATTGGATAAGGGGGAGAAAGTTGTGAAGTTAAGAGAAAGGTAGGGGCAGGGGAAGAGGAGGGTGTAGGGGGCGGCATTGCACCAGCAGCTCACAAGAGCTGCTGGTGCAGTGCTGAATACGGAGAGCGTATTGCTCTCCACATTCAGCGAGGTCTGTCGGACCTGATCCGCACTGTCGGATCAGGTCCGACAGACCTTTAATAAATAGGCCTCATGGTGTAAATTAAGAAGTAAAAAATGTTCAGGTTGCCAGTTGGGCCTATACTTAGCATCCCATTTAGACTATATGAGCTTGACAAGGTCAATGTTACCTAGAGTAAAGAAAATGTTTTTTTCCATGGAGTAAATATATGCCATAATGTCTAGGACAGAAGTCCAACTCGGGGGAGCCTCTTTTTTCCAAGTTCTAGCTATTGATAATTTAAAAAGACAAGAAGAAACAGAAGCGCCACATGGCCCAATATTGTCTGGTCCAGAAGATAGATATGTGTGAATATACAATATAAACTCACATTTAAGAAAGCACTTCAAGTAGTGCTATCACAGATCAATACGGTCACCCACCACACCCACCTCTATTGATCCCATCCTGCCTCTATAGCATCAAAGGAGATGCTACAACAAATGTGAGTACCTTATTCAATAACTCACTGACTCATATGTGTCAAGACAATACTAGGCCATATAGGCACCTTTGTCCCTTTATGTTGTTTATCTAGACATCACATCTATACCGGAATTTGGTCTCCTGGGTGACTAATAGAAATCCCAGACTGCTGTGATAGCACTACTTGAAGTGCTTTCTTAAATGTGAGTTTATATTGTATATTCACACATATCTATCTTCTGGACCAGACAATATTGGGCCATGTGGCGCTTCTGTTTCTTCTTGTCTTTTTAGATTGCTGCTTTGGATCCCGGCCTGGATCTTCACAGATAGCTGCCTGTGCTCATCCCAGTGACTTTCCATCACCACTACTATTATTACCAATATAGGACCAACTGTCCTCCACAAGCTTGTAACACAGTGTATTGGACTAATCAATTTACAATGTGGTAACTCCATATTAGAGTGTTGATTATTTGTATACTCCTGTATTCTGGTTGCTGATATTTCTATCCTATTTCTTTCTCTTAGGAGGTATATAGATTTTTTGCCACCACTAATATTGTGTGTTATATATTTTATATATATTACCATATATTGTCTTTCTCTTAGGAGGTACATATATATTTTCTATTATATATAAACACTAGTCTTTAACTAGTATAGATACAATATCACTCTTCACTGAGGTTTGTACACTAATTGGTTAATTAATATTACCCTGACAAGACCTTTGTTATATTCCTTGATAGGGCGCCCCCTACCTATTTTTGCTATTGATAATTTGACTGCAGTCAATAAATATATGCATAAGTATCTTTGGTGTTTAGATAGGGGATGTATTCCGATATGTAATAGTGCCAGAGCGGAGGTCTTAGGGAGGTGAATACCAAGGCTGGCTAAAGAGACAAAGCTTCTGTTCCATAATGTGGAGAGTTTAGGGCAATTTCACCATATATGTAAGGAGTCTCCTAGTTGTCAACATCCTCTCCAACAGTTAGGTGAGGAGCTATTAATTAATTTAAATAGTCTAGTATGCACATAGTACCAGTGTGTTAGAAGTTTGTAATACATTTCAAATAATGTTGTGCAGTGGATGGCTTTAGTGGTTAATGTGATAGTTTTGTGCCAGGTTTGTAAGGGGATGGTGGTGTTCAATTGATCTTCCCATTTAGATATAGGAGCTGCCTTATGGGCTGGCACAGCACCTTCCATGAGGGAATACTGTGTAGAAAGTGGCTTATATACTTTCCTTCTTTGATTCCCTTTAAATTCCCAAGCTGAATCCCCAACTTCGCAGCATACTTGTAATTTGAGTATATATTCGATATAAGGCAAATGGGGAGGGACAGTGAGAGGTTCTGTTAGTTGGGTTAGGGCAGGGAACTGGTCTTGTGGGGTTGGTGGCATTAAGTCTGAGACTTTGGAGATTCCTAGTTTAATCCATGAGTTAATGTAACTCTTAGGAAGTCCTGTTGTGAGGCCTGAAATAGAATGGACTGGGGATGGGTGAGGAGCTATCCCATTGTAGTGACAGATTCTATCCCACAAATGTAAGCATTCTGAGATTATTTTATTATCTATATTTAAAGATCTGTAACATTGGGGAGGAGTCCAAATTAGGTTGCATAATTGGATTTGATGAGGGAGAGAGGCTTGTTCAAGGTCTCTCCATCTGCTGTTGTTTTACTCTGTGCCCCATCGGGATATATGAGTCAGCATAGCTGCCTCGCAGTATCTGTTTACAGAAGGTTAGGCTATACCCCAGTGAGGCCTGGGGAAGAGTCCTATGGGCAAAATGCATTTGTTTACCTTGCCAGATGTAGCTAGTAAAGCCACTCTGGAAATGTAATAGTAGGTATTGAGGTATAGGGAGGCATTGTAATAGGTATGTCAACTTCGGGAGAAAGGACATTTTCAAGGCCATGATTCTTCCTAGCCAGGAGATAGACTGAAAATCCCATTTGGATTTAAGAGTCAGTAATTTGTTCAGTAGGGGGGTATAATTATTGCAAATAAATTGCGGGATGGTATTGGATATATAGACCTCTAGGTGTTAGAGTCAATATTCCATTTAAATTTGTAGGTATCTTTTAACTGCTGTAAATAAGGTTGTGAGAAGCCCCAAGTATATACTTCTGTTTTGGTGTGGTTGAGTTTGTAGTAAGAGATTTTACCAAAATACTCTAAGGGAGATAGTAGATTTGGTATAAATTTGTAATATCAACAAAAAGTGCTACTTTGTGTGTAGTGCCAAAAAGAGTTATACCGCTCATGTTTTAATCTTGTCTTATGTGTTCCGCTAGTGGCTCGATGTCCATAGTGAACAGTTGGGGAGACAAAGGGCAGCCCTGCCTGTTGCCATTAGATAAGGAGAAGGGGGCAGAACAAAATCCTAGTCCTCTCACTCTGATGGTAGGGGTAGAGTAGAGAGCGTTTATATAAGTTTGAATATCCTGGGGGAACCCAAAGGGGTCCATCACTTCCCATAAGTATTCCCCTCTTACTTAGTTGAAAGCCTTCTTGGTGTCCAGTAAGATAACCGAGAAGGGTCTGTTTAATTTTGTGGCTTCCATAAAAATGTTAAGATGGCGCCAGGTATTATTTGGGCCTTCTCGATTAGTGATATAACCCAACTTGGTCACTGTTAATTAAGGAGGGGAGCAATTTAGATATTTGATTAGCCAGGATTTTAGAATAGATCTTGATATCCGTATTGCTCAGGGATATCAGTCTGTAAATAGAGCATATGGAGGGGTCCTTGTGTGTTAAGGGTTAGTCATAATGGACGCCTCCAGGAATTCCCCACAGAATGTGCCCAGTCCCCCAGCTAGGTTGAAGAAACATAAGAGGATTAGGGCCAACTCTGTCAGATAAGTTTTATAAAAAAAGAGCTGGATAGCCATCTGGGCCCGGAGCTTTAAGTGGTTTGAATGTTTCGATGACCTACTTTATTTCTCTTAACAAAATAGTAGTTTTCAGGGCTGCTTGTTGCTCAGGATTTAGGGTTGGGAGTTTAAGAGTGTGCAGGAACTTTTGGATAGCTAGTCTGGAAGCTGGGGTAGTGGTTTGTGAGTGCTTAATGTTGTGCAGGGATTCATAGTAAGAGGCAAAGCATTTTTATGATTTGTAAAGAGAGGTGGGCAACCTGGGCGTCATGCTTTAACTGCTGTATGCATGCAAGACTGGTGCGATTTCTAAGCTTGTTTGCTAGTAGAGTATCCGCTTTATTACTTTTGTAATAGAATAATTGTTTAATTCTCAATAGCTGCTGTTGAGTACATCTTATCTCTAAATGGCAAATATAGATTTCAAGTTCTTTTATTTTAAGAGTAAGAATTGTGGAGGGAGATGACCTATTATGTTGTTTTAAGTCCCCAATGGTACAGAAGACTTGGGACAAGAAGAAGCCTAATAATTTTTTAATGCTTGCTTCTTTATTTAGAATGTATCTTTGATGTCTTTGATGTCATTACGAAATTCCTCTCTGAATGGGATATCTGAGAGTATAGTGTGGGGCATGTGGGGACTAGACTTTTATCTCTACTTTTAAATGGAATTTTTGGCCTGGTTCAGTCACTATTATTCTACTGTGACTGCAGGAAAAAGTCAATGCTCACTAACCAAAATATTACAAACAAGTTGACTTGTATCTAAGCATCTTCTGACAGCCCCTTGATCACATGACTGTGACTATTTATTATCTATTGACTTGCATTTAATACTGTGTTGTGCTAAATCTTAAAAACCTTCTCGGGCGTGAACACATTGTTATCTTTATGGCCCCTATGAACTAAGCAGTCTCCTGTTGTGAAAAGCAAATACAAAAGCATGTGATTAAATTTTGAGGTTTAAATGTTATAAACTATATTAATCTAACAATGTTGGTTGTGCAAAGCTGGGAAATGGGCAGTAAAGGCATTATCTATCTTTTTAAACGATAACAATTTTAGTGTAGGCTGTCCCTTTAAAGTCCTTTGCAGCCTTTTTTTTTTTTTCAAACACCTTAAACCATATATCTTTGAGCCCTTATAACTTAATTATTTTTAAAAACTCTAATTCGTTTTCTCAAGTTTCTTACCTTCAAGATGGAAACAATTCAAACTTTTCTCCCTCTGGTACTCAAGGGTAAATATATGTCCATGATAAATTTAAAGGATGCTTACCTTTATATTTCTATTCACCTTGAGCTCTCTCATACAAACAAACATTTGTTGTTTCTTCTTAAGCATGATTGGTAAATCATTGTTTCAAAGAGTTCTTTTTCTCCACTGAACCATGTTTTCATTCCTAAGAGTCATTATTGAATCAATTTCTATAAGACTCTATTCCCTTTGAACAGTTTTAAGAGATCATGTATGTATGCTATGTCTAGGGAGCTATTACTATACACAGCTTTCTTAAAGAATCCTCTTGGATTCTAAAGTGAGGAAATCTCTACCCTAGTGGGTAATTTCCAATCCATTTCTCTGGGGGCATATTTTGTATAGGTGACCTAGACAGTAGTTTCTACAGGTGCAAATCTCTCAGGTTAGGGAGTAGTTTGGGGGTCCAGGAGGGCACCAAGAGTTTGGTCTCCTCAGGAGGTGAGGCTACCAATAAATATCCTACTAGAATTCTGTGCAATCTTCAGGTTCCTTTTGAGCTGGCTTCGCTTGAAAGAAGACTATTCTGTGTTTTTCAATCAGTCCATGTCACAGTGGCCAATCTCTCTTTAAGAGAGAACTTGCTGTTCCCTAGTGATGGAGGTTACTCAAATGTTGTCTTGAACAGAGAACAATCTCTGAACAAGTTCAGCAATTTATATCCCAGATGTAATCAGCTGGGAAGCAGTCATCAATCCCTTCCTTTAGGGAAATGATTTCTTCATCTGGATGTCTTGAAACATATTATAGATTGATCGATTTTACTAGAGATAGATCTGATAGTTTCTTTTTTAAACATCAATCGTTCCAGATATTTTGCAAGATCCAAGGATTCTCATGTGGAGCGGATAGATGCTTTAGCAGCTCCCTGGTTTTTCATTTTACTTACATATTTCCTCCATCTTTTCTGCTGCCAAGAATGATTGTTCGGATCAACAAGAGCTATCATCAGTAATTCTGATTGATCCAGTATAGCCATGCAGAACTTAGTTTGCAGATCTGGTATAGCTATACAGCTGTTCTCTGTGGTATTTTTCACTGAAACATGACTTGCTGTCTCAAGGGTCCTTATATTTTTAAGACCCCTTGAATTTTTACTAGAGGGATTAGATAAAGGTTTATCTACTAGTTCTTTATTGGGTCAAATTTCTGAACTTTCCATGTAACTTCACAAAGTAATCTTCCTGACATACAGAGCTTTATTCAAGCTTTAGTCAGGATAAGATCAGGGATTTATCAATTTTCTCCTCCTTGGAACCTTATTCTGGTTCTAAGACTTTTGCAGGCCTCTCCCTTTGAGCCTATGCTCAGTTTAGACATTCAGTTATGGTCCTAGACGGTACAGTTTCAGAATTATGTTTTTTCTTGGGAGCCTCTACCTAAATAAGGTGGTTTATCTAAATTAGATTTTTGTACCAAAGGAGGTTTCTTCTAGTATCTTCAATCTGGAAATGGTAGTTCCTTTTCTTTGTCTTAATCCTCTAAATCATAATTCTGTTTACATGCTATTTAAGATTGTAATAATCCTCTAATTTGTTGATTCTCTTGGATCCACACACTGGCCAAAAGGCTTCAGCTGTTAAATCTAGATTCTTGGCTAAACCTTTTATTCAAAAGGCTTACAAAAGGCTTTTCAATTGAATGAAAAGTAGGAAAAATAAACAATGAAATTATATTGCAAAGTTGTTGAAAAATAGTTTAAGAAAAATCTTACAAACAATGGGTGTGAAAAGGAAGGTGAATATAGATGGATTGGAATGCCATTTATGAGGGATCACAATGTATAATATGTTATAATGCCACAAGGTTC